>NW_020172465.1:53812-54559 GCF_003031525.2 Neophocaena asiaeorientalis asiaeorientalis | reverse complement strand
TTGATTTGCATTTCTCTAATGATTAATGATGTTGAGCATTCTTTCATGTGTTTGTTGGCAGTCTGTATATCTTCTTTGGAGAAACGTCTATTTAGGTCTGCCCAATTTTGGATTGGGTTGTTTGTTTTTTTCTTACTGAGATGCATGAGCTGCTTGTAAATTTTGGAGATTAATCCTTTGTCTGTTTCCTTCATTTCTTTTTCATTTATTTCTGATCTGATTTTTATGATTTCTTTCCTTCTGCTAACTTTGGGGTTTTTTAATTCTTTCTCTAATTGCTTTTGGTGCAAGGTTAGGTTGTTTATTCGAGGTGTTTCCTTTTTCTTAAGGTGGGCTTGTATTGCTATAAACTTTCTTCTTAGAACTGCTTTTGCTGCACCAGATAGGTTTTGGGTCTTTGTGTCTCCATTGTCATTTGTTTCTAGGTATTTTTTGATTTCCTCTTTGATTTCTTCAGTGATCACTTTGTTATTAACCAGTGTATCTTGTCCTTCTTTGTCTCTTCTAATAGTCTTTATTTCAAAGTCTATTTTGTCTGATATGAGAATTGCTACTCCAGCTTTCTTTTGATTGACATTTGCATGAAATATCTTTGGGTCTTTTTTGTTTTTTTTAGTTTTTGCTTTATGCGGGCCTCTCACTGTTGTGGCCTCTCCCGATGTGGAGCACAGGCTCTACGCGCAGGCTCAGCAGCCATGGGTCACGGGCCCAGCCGCTCTGCGACATGCGGGATCTTCCCGGACCGGG
>NW_020172465.1:33957-53531 GCF_003031525.2 Neophocaena asiaeorientalis asiaeorientalis | reverse complement strand
GTTCTTTTCATTCTTTTTTCTTTATTCTGCTCTGCAGTAGTTATTTCCACTATTTTATCTTCCAGGTCACTTATCCGTTCTTCTGCCTCAGTTATTCTGCTGTTGATCCCATCTAGAGTATTTTTCATTTCATTTATTTTGTTGTTCATCGTTGTTTGTTTCATCTTTAGTTCTTCTAGGTCCTTGTTAAATGTTTCTTGCATTTTGTATATTCTGTTTCCAGGATTTTGGATCATGTTTATTATCATTATTCTCAATTCTTTTTCAGGTAGACTGCCTATTTCTTCTTCATTTGTTAGGTCTGGTGGGTTTTTATCTTGCTCCTTCATCTGCTGTGTGTTTTTCTGTCTTCTCATTTTGCTTATCTTACTGTGTTTGGGGTCTCCTTTTTGCAGGCTGCAGATTTGTAGTTCCCGTTGTTTTTGGTGTCTGTCCTCAGTGGCTAAGGTTGTTTCAGTGGGTTGTGTAGGCTTCCTGGTGGAGGAGACTAGTGCCTGTGTTGTGGTGGATGAGGCTGGATCTTGTCTCTCTGGTGGGCAGGTCCACGTCTGGTGTTGTGTTTTGGGGTATCTGTGGTGTTATTATGATTTTAGGCAGCCTCTTTGCTAATGGGTGAGGTTGTGTTCCTGTTTTGCTAGTTGTTTGGCATTGGTTGTCCAGCACTGTAGCTTGCTGGTCGTTGAGTGAAGCTGGGTGCTGGCATTGAGATGGAGATCTCTGGGAGATTTTCGCCATTTGATATTATGTGGAGCTGGGAGGTCTTTCATTAACCAGTGTCCTGAAGTTGGATCTCCAACCTCAGAGGCACAGCAGTGACTCCTGGTTGTAGCACCAAGAGTCTTTCATCCACACGGCTCAGGATAAAAAGGAGAAAAAGTAGCAAGAAAAAGTTAGTAGAAATAGGAAGAAAGGAAGGAAGCAAGGAAGAAAAAAAGAAGGAAAGAAAGGAGGGAGGGATGGCGGGATGGTTGCAGGAAGGAAGGAGGGAAGGAAGGAAAAAAGAAAGAAAGAAAAGATAAAATAAAATAAATTATAATAAAGTTATTAAGTTAAAAAATAATTATTTAGAAAAAAAAAGACGGATTGAACCTTAGGGCAAATGGTGGAAGCAAAGCTATACAGACAAAGTCTCACACAGAAGCATACACACTCACAAAAAGGGGAAAAGGGGAAAAAATTATAAATCTTGCTCTCAAAGTCCACCTCCTCAATTTGGGATGATTCGTTGTCTATTCAGGTATTCCACAGATGCAGGGTACATCAAGTTGATTGTGAAGCTTTAATCCACTCCTCCTGAGGCTGCTGGCAGAGATTTCCCTTTCTCTTCTTTGTTCTCACAGCTCCCGGGGCTCAGTTTTGGATTTGGCCCCGCCTCTGCGTGTAGGTCGCCGGAGGGCGTCTGTTCTTCGCTCAGACAGGACGGGGTTAAAGGTGCAGCTGCTTCTGGGGCTCTGGCTCCTGAGGCCGGGGCGTGGGGTAGGGAGGAGCACGGAGTGCGGGGCGGGCCTGCGGCGGCAGAGGCTGGCATGACGTTGCACCAGCCTGAGGCCCACCGTGCGTTCTCCCGGGGGAGTTGTCCCTGGATCCCGGGACCCTGGCAGTGGCGGGCTGCACAGGCTCCCTGGAAGGGGTTATGGATAGTGACCTGTGCTTGCACATAGACTTCTTGGTGGCGGCAGCAGCAGCCTTAGCGTCTCATGCCTGTCTCTGGGGTCCGTTCTTCTAGCTGCGGCTGGCGCCTGTCTCTGGATCTCCTTTAAGCAGCGCTCTTAATCCCCTCTTCTCGCTCACCAGGAAACAAAGAGGGAAGAAAAAGTCTCTTGCCTCTTCGTCAGCTCCAGACCTTGTCAGCTCCAGACCTTTTCCAGGACTCCGTCCCGGCTAGCCGTGGTGCACTAACCCCTTCAGGCTCTGTTCACGCTGCCAACCCCAGTTCTCTCCCTGCGCTCCGACCAAAGCCCGTAACTCAGCTCCCAGCCCCGCCCTCCCTGGTGGGTGAGCAAACAAGCGTCTCGGTCTGGTGAGTGCCGGTCGGCACCGATCCTGTGTGCGGGAATCTCCCCGTTTTGCCCTCCGTACCCCTGTGGCTGTGCTGTCCTTCGCGGCCCCGAAGCTCCCCGCTCCGCCACCCGCAGTCTGTGCCCACGAAGGGGCTTCCTAGTGTGTGGAAACCTTTCCTCCTTCACAGCTCCCTCCCACTGGTGCAGGTCCCATCCCTACTCTTTTGTCTTTGTTTTTTCTTTTTTTCTTTTGCCCTACCCAGGTACCTGGGGACTTTCTTGCCTTTTGGGAGGTCTGACGTCCTCTGCCAGCGTTCAGTAGGTGTTCTCTAGGAGTTGTTCCACGTGTAGATGTATTTCTTGTGTGTATGTGGGGAGGAAGGTGATCACCGCGTCTTACTCTCCCGCCATCTTCCCCTCGTCTCTGCATTTGTTATTAACTCCTGCATAATCACAGCTGCCAGTGCCAGGTGTCTGAGAAATAAATTTCTAGGCCTTGGTCTCCCAGTCTGTATACCAAACTGTAGCAGATTTGTAGGCTCTGATTTGCCCCTTGTTCTTTTTTTTTCTAGATGTTGGGGGTAGGAGTTTATTAATTAATTTATTTTTGCTGTGTTGCATCTTCGTTTCTGTGCTAGGGCTTTCTCTAATTGTGGCAAGCAGGGGCCACTCTTAATTGCGGTGCATGGGCCTCTCACTTATTGCGGCCTCTCTTGTTGTGGAGCTCAGGCTCCAGACGTACAGGCTCAGTAGTTGTGGCTCACGGGCCTAGTTCCTCCGTGGCATGTGGGATCCTCCCAGACCAGGGCTTGAACCCGTGTCCTCTGCATTAGCAGGAAGATTCTCAACCACTGTGCCACCAGGGAAGCCCCGCCCCTTGTTGTTCTGTAAGAAAGCCAGAATAAACCTTGCCTTCTGAGCACAGTGAAATCCATAGTATCTTGGACTAGGGGGATTAGGGCTTGGAAGATGGAAGGTATCTGAAAAGGTCCTCCCCTGCCCCACCTTTCTCCCAGGAAAAACAAAGAATAAAAACTTAATGGTCTTCTGAAATGGCAATCTCCAAAACTCATGGCCACTTCTGTGATCAGTACTTCAGCTTGTATTTATTGAAAGCTGGTTTTCCCCTTAAGACCTTACTCCATTTTGGTCTTTTCTTCTGCGTGTATCTCTGCTTGTAAGTGGACCCTTACTGTTTCTATGTCCTCTGTTTATCTTAAGACAAATCTAGCTGTTCTGCTATTCTTTTTGTTGCTGTCACTTACCAACTTTCCTGATCATTTCTCCCACACTGAATGCTTTTGCACTGACCCACTGTGGTCCCAGTAATTACGCTGCTTCTTCACTGTGAACAGTCCAGATGAAACTCTGGCCCTGGCCTTTCGTTTTCTTTTTTATTGTGGTAAAATATACATGACATAAAATTACTGTTTAAAAAATGTTTTTAATTGCTATTTAATTTTTTAAGGAATTGTCTTCTTCACAGGAACTGCATTCTTTTACAGTCTTACAGTGCACAAGGGCTTCAGTTTCTCTACATTCTTGTCAGCACTTGCTGGGTTCCCCCTATGCCCCTGAGGAATTTTTTGAATTGTGGTTAAATATCTATAATATTAAATTTATCACTTTAACCATTTTAAAGCATGCAGTTCAGTGGTACTAAAAACATTCACATTGTTGTGCAACCATTGACCACTGTCTTTTTCCAGAAATTTCCATCATACCCAAGTGAAACTCTATACCTATTAAACAATAACTCCTTATTCTCCTCTCCCTCAGCCACTAATTGCCATCATTCTACTTCCTATTTCTATGGTTTTAACTAGTCTTGGTATCCCATGTAAGTGGAATCATATAGTATTTGTCCCTTTGTGCCTTGTTTAGTTTACTTAGTGTAATATCTTTAAGATTCATCCTTGTCCTAGCATGTATCAGAATTTCATTCCTTTCTATCTGAGTAATACTGCGTTGTATGTATATACCACAATTGTGTGTGTGTGTGTGTGTGTGATTAGCGATAATTATTTACTTATTTTTTAACAGATCTTTATTGGAGTAGAATTGCTTCACAATACCGTGTTAGTTTCTGTTGCACAACAAAGCGAATGTCCCCGTATCCCCTCCCTCTTGAGCCTCCCTCCCATACTCCCTATCCCACCCCTCTGGGTCATCACAAAGCACCGAGCTGATCTCCCTGCGCTATGCTGCTGCTTCCACCAGCCAACTATTTTACATTCAGTAATGTATATATGTCGATGGCTACTCTCACTTTGCCTCAGCTTCCCCCTCCCACCCCATGTCATCAGATCCATTTTCTGTGTCTACCTTTTTATTCCTGCCGTGCAACTATGTTCATCAGTACCATTTTTTTTTAGCATTCCATATATATATGTTAGTATATGGTGTTTGCTTTTCTCTTTCTGACTTACTTTTCTCTGTATGACAGACTCTAGGTCCATCCACCTCACTATAGATAACTCCATTTCGTTTCTTTTTATGGCTGAGTAATATTCCATTGTATATATGTGCCCCATCTTCTTCATCCATTCATCTGTCAACAGACATCTAGGTTGGTTCCATGTCCTGGCTATTGTAAATAGTGCTGCAGTGAACATTGTGGTACATGACTCTGTTTGAATTATGGTTTTCTCAGGGTATATGCCCAGCAGTGGGATTGCTGGGTCATATGGTAGCTCTATTTTTAGTTATTTAAGGAACCTCCATACTGTTCTCCATAGTGGTTGTATCAGTTTACATTCCCACCAACAGTGCAGGAGGGTTCACTTTTCACCACACCCTCTCCAGCATTTATTGTTTCCAGCTTTTTTGATGATGCCCATTCTGACCAGCATGAGGTGATACCTCATTGTAGTTTTGATTTGCATTTCTCTAATAATTAGTGATGTTGAGCATCTTTTCATGTGCTTCTTGGCTATCTGTATGTCTTCCTTGATGAAATGTCTATTTAGGCATATTTTGTTTGTATCACATTTATCCTTTGATGGACATTTGGGTTGTTTATGTCTTTTGACTGCTTTGAATAGTGCTGCCGTGAACGTGGGTGTATAAACATTTGTTCAAGTACTCTGTTTTAATTCTTTTGTGTGTATTCCGAACAGACGTGGAATTGCTGGATTATATGGTAATACTCTGTTTACTATGGTGACTGCATGCCACTAGCAATGTACAAGGATTAAAATTTCTCCACATCATAGCCAACACTTGTTTTCTGTTTTTCTGGTAATAGTCACCCTAATGTGGGTATGTGATTATCTCCTTGTGATTTTGTTTGCATTTCCCTAATGATTAGTGATGTTGTGTATTTTTGATGTATTGGCCATGAGTATGTCTTCTTTAGAGAAATGTCTGTTCAAGTCCTTAGCCCATTAAAAAAATTTTTTTTGTTCTTGAGCTTTAGGAGCTGTTTATGTATTGTGAATATTAATCTTATATCACCTATATGATTTACAGATATTTCCTGCTTTTCTGAGGGTTGCCTTTTCATTAATTTGTTGGTATCCTTTGATGACATTTTGATAAAGTCAGATTTGTTAGTTTTTTTCTTTTGTTGCCTTCGCTTTTGCTGTCAGACTCAGGAATCATTGTCAGATCCAATGTTACAAAGTTTTTTCCCCTAAGTTTTCTTCTGCGAGTTGTATAGTTTTGGGACTTATATTTAAGTCATTGATCCACTTTGATTTAATTATTGTAGTAGTGTTAGGTAAGGGTCAAATTCTTTTTTGAGTGTTGATGTTCAGTTTCTTCAGCATCTTTGGTTGAGAGATAGTCCTTTCCCCATTGAGTGGTCATGGTACCCTTGTGACAATCATTTGACCACATATTTGAAAATTTATTTCTGTGTTTACTCTATTCCCTTGTTTGTCTTTATGCCAGTATCACATTATTTGATCACTCTAACTTTGTAGTAAGTTTTAACATGAGCAAGTTTGAGACCTTCACCTTTGTTCTTTTTCATTATTATTTGGCTATTCTGGATCCCTTGACATTCCATAGGATTTGAGGAGGAATTTTTCTACTTTTGCAAAAGACATCATTGGTATTTTGATAGGATTCCATTGAGTCTGTAGATCACTTTGGGTAGTATTGGGATCTTAATGATATTCTGATTGGTATAGCTACCTCCACACCTCTTTTGGTTTTGTTTACGTGGAATATCTTTTTCTGTCATATTCTCAACCTGTTTATGTTTTAGATATAAAATGATTCTCATAGATAGTATATAGTTCAGTCGTGTTTATATATGTTTGTTTATATTTTTCATTGAGATGTACAGCATAATGATTAGATATGTATATATGTGTCTATATAATGCAAAATGATAACCACAATAAGTCTAGTTAGCATCCATCAACATACATAGTTATACATTTTTTTTTCCTATGATGAGAACTTTAGATCTACTGCCTTAGCAACTATCCAGTATAAAATACAGTATTGTTAACTATAGTCACCTGCAGTCACTTATCTGATAACTGGAAGTTTGTACCTTTTGACCATCTTCACCAATTATGGCCCCCCCTCTTGGCTCCCTGACTCACCTGCCAACCACCTATCTGTTATCTGTATCTGAGTTGTTGTTGTTTTAAAAATGCCACATATGAGTGAGATCACATGGTATTTGTTTTTCTCTGATTTATGTCACTTAGCATAATGCCCTCAAATTCCATTCATGTTGTCACAAATGCCAGCATTTCTTTCTGGTTTTGTAGGTGGATAATACGCCATTGTCTGTGTGTGTCTATATCATCTTCTGGCTGTCTATATCATATATATATATGTATATCATGTGAGTGTATGTGTGTATATCATTGTAAAATTTGATTCATCCATCCTTGGACATTTAGGTTTTTTCTATGCCATGGCTATCCAGTTATGTGTTAGTAATTTTGGTTCCTCAAGAAAAATTTTCCCAAGTAGAATTTCTGGATCATGTAGTAGTTTTATTTTTAAATTTTTGAGGAACCTCCATACTGTTCTCCATAGTGGCTGCACCAGTTTACATTCCTACCAACAGTACACAAGCATTCCCTTTCCTTTTCTCCACATCTCTCCAATACTTGTTATTCTTGTCTTCTTGATATTGAGCCAGGTGTGAGGTGATATCTCATTGTGTTTTTTGTTGGCATTTCCCTGAAAATTAGTGACTTTGAGGATTTTCATGTACCTGTTGGTTAGCTGAATGTCTTTTTTGTTTGTTTGTGCTATTGAATTGTTGAATTTGGATATTAACCCCTTATCAGATATATAATTGCAAATACTTTCTCCCATTCAGTAAGTTGCATTTTCATTTTGTTGATGTTTACCTTTGCAGCTCGTTCTTGTATATGATATAAGATAGGAGTCCTCTTTCATTCTTTTGCATGTGGCTGTCCAGTGTTCTCAACACTATTTATTAAAGAGACTCCCCTTTCCCCAGTGTATATTCTTGGCCCCTTTTTCATAGATACTGATCATAGGTGTGAGGGTCTATTTCTGGGCTGTCTGTTCTCTTCCATTGATCTTTGTGTCTGTCTTTATGACAATACCAAACTGCATTGGTTACTATAACTTTGTAATATAGCCTGTGATGCCTTCAGCTTTGTTCTTCTTTCTCAAGATTGCTTTGGCTATTCCAAGTCTTTTGTTCTATACATATTTTAAGATTGTTCTAGTTCTGTGAAAAATGCCATTGGAATTTTGATAGAGATTGCACTGAATCCATAGATTGCTTTGGGTAGTATGGACATTTTAAACAATATTAATTCTTCCAGTCCATGTGCATGGAATATATTTCCATTTGTTTATGTCTTCAGTTTCTTTTATCAGTGTCTCATAGTTTTCACTGCAGGTCTTTCACCTCCTTGGTTAAGTTTATTCCTAGGTATTTTATCTTTTGGATCAATTTGTAAATGGGATTGCTTTCTCATTTCTCTGTTAGTCTGTTAGTAGTATATGGATATGAAGCTGATTTTTGTATATCAAATTTGTATTCTGCAACTTTACTGAATTTATATGTCATTGGCAAATATTGACAGTTTTTCTTTTTCCAATTTCAATATGTTTTATTTTTTTTCTAACTGCTCTAGCTGGGACTCCCATTACCATGTTGATTGAAAGTGGTGAGAGTGAGCATCTTCGTGTTGTTCCTGATCTTACAGGAAAAGCTTTAAGCTTTTCACCACTGAGGGACATTTTAGCTGTGGGCTTGTCATATATTGTCTTTCTTGTAATGACATACTTTCCCTGTAATACCCACTTGTTGGGAAGGTGGTTATTTTTTTAATTACAAAAGGATGTTAATTTTTGTCAGATGCTTTTTTTCTGTCTATTGACATGATGCTATGATTTTTATACTTCATTTGGTTAAGGTGATATATTGATTGATTTGCAGATACTAAATTATCCTTGCATCTCTGAAATATATTCCACTTGATCAATGGTGTAAGATTCTTTTAATATTGTTGAATTTAATTTGCCAGTACTTTATTAAATTTTGTATCTATGTTCAATAGAGATATTGACCTGTAATTTTCTCATAATATCCTGTCTGGTTTTGGTATTAGAGTAATGCAAGCCTCATGAAATGAGTTTGAAAATGTTCCCTCTTCTGATTTTGGAAGAGATTGAGAACGATTGGTATTTATTCGTCAAATATTTGGTAGAATTCATCAGTGAAGCCATATCGTCCTGGATTTTTGTTTGTTGGGTGTTCTTTCATTACTAATTCAATCTCCTTACTTGTAATTGATCTGTTCAGATTTTGTTTCTTTGTGAATCTCTTTTTAGGTTGAATGCTCCTGTGAATTTATCCATTTATTCTAGATTGTTCATTATTGGTGTATAATTATTCACAGTAGGCTCATAATCCTTTGTATTTCTGTGGCATTAGCTGTAATGCCTGCTCTTTCATTTCCAGTTTTATTTATATGAGTTCTGTTTTTTCTTGGTGCATGCATGGTAGTTCTTTCAAACTACCAATGGCATTTTTCACAGAACTAGAACAAAAAATTTCACAATTTGTATGGCAACACGAAAGACCTCAAATAGCAAAATCAAACTTGAGAAAGAAAAACAGAGCTGGAGGATTCAGGCTCCCTGACTTCAGACGATATTACAAAGCTACAGTAATCAGGTCAGTATGGTACTGACAGAAAAACAGAAATATACATCCATGGTACAGGATAGAAAGCCCAGAGATAAACCCACACACCTATGGTCACCTAATCTGTGACAGAGGAGGCCAGAATATACAATGGAGAAAAGACAGCCTCTTCAATAAGTGATGCTGGGAAAACTGAACAGCTACATGTAGAAGAATGAAATTAGAACACTCCCTAACACCATACACAAAAATAAACTAAAAATGGATCAAAGGCCTAAATGTAAGACAGGACACTATAAAACTTATAGGAAAAACACTCTTTGACATAAACCACAGCAAGATTTTTATTGCCCACCTCCTAAAGTAATGAAAATAAAAATAAACAAATGGGACCTAATTAAACTTCAGAGCTTTTGCACAGCAAACGAAGTAAGAAAGACGACGAAAAGAGAACCCTCAGAATGGGAGAAAATATTTGCAAATGAAGCAACGTAGAAAGGATTAATCTCCAAAATATACAAACAGCTTATGGAGTTCAATATCAAAAAAACCAAACAACCCAGTCAAAAAAAGTGGATGGGGCTTCCCTGGTTTTTTTGCCCGCATACCGCAAAAAAAAAAAAAAGTGGATGGAAGACCTAAATAGACATTTCTCCAAAGAAGACATACAGATGGCCAGGAGGCACAAGAAAAGATGTGCAACATCACTAATTGTTAGAGAAATGCAAATCAAAACTACAGTGAGGTATCACCTTTACATCAGTCAGAATGGCTATCATCAAAAATTCTACAAACAATAAATGCTGGAGAGGGTGTGGAGAAAGGGAATCCTCTTTCACTGTTGGTGGGAATGTAAATTGGTACAGCCACTATGGAGAACAGTATGGAGGTTCTTTAAAATAACAACAGAGCCACCATATGACCCAGCAATCCCACTCCTAGGCATATATATGGAGAAAACCATAATTTGAAAGGATGCATGCACCCTGATGTTCACTGCAGCACAATTTACAATAGCCAGGACATGGAAGTAACCTAAATGTCCATCAACAGAGGAATGGATAAAGAAGATGGGCACATATATAAATGGAGTATTAGCCATAAAAAGGAATGGAATTGGGTCATTTGTAGGGACTTGGGTGGACCTAGAGTCTGTCATACAGAGTGAAGTAAGTTGGAAAGAGAAAAACAAATACCATATATTAACGCATGTATGTGGAATCTAGAAAAATGGTACAGATTAATCTATTTCTAGGGCAGGAATAGAGACACATGTTGAGAACAGACATGTGAACACGGATGGGGGAGGGGAAGGGGAGGTTGGGACAAATTGGGAGAATAAGATTAACATATGTGCACTACCACGTGTAAAACAGATAGCTAGTGGGAACCTGCTGTATAGCGCAGGGAACTCAGCTGGGTGCTCTGTGATGACATAGATGGGTAGGATGGGTGGGGGTGAAGGGAGGTCCAAGAGGCAGGAGATATACATATAGCTGATTCACTTCATTGTATAGCAGACACTAACACAACATTGTAAAGCAATTATACTCTGATTTAAAAAAAAACATGTTTATATATATATATAAAAAGCTGCTGACTTCTGGCCTCTAAGATTCATGCTAAGAAATTTGCTGATCATCTTAATGGGATCCTTTGTATGTGATCAGTTGTTTTTCCTCTTGTTGCTTTCAAGATCTGTCATTGACATTCGACAGTTTTATTACTATCTGTCTTAGTGTGAGTGTGGTGACTTTATCATTCTTAGAGTTTGGTGGGCTTGTGTATTCATATCTTGGAATCAGATTTGGGAAATTTTTGGTCATTAGTTTTCAAGTAACCTTTCTGCCCCTTTCTCTCTCTCTTTTCTCTTCTTGGTCTCCCACAATGGGTGTGTTGGTCCACTTGATGGTGTCCCACAGGTACCTTAGCTCCTAGATCATTCCTCAGTCTATTTTATTTCTATTTCCTCTGAGTTGATAATTTCTATTCTACAAGTTCACTGTTTCTTTCTTCTCCCTGCTCAAATAAGATTTTTAATCCCTCTAGTGAATTTCTTGTTTCAATTACTGTACTCTTCACTCCAGATTTTTTTCTTTTGGTTCCTTTCTGTGGTTTCTGTCTCCTTATTGATTTTTCCATTTTACTTATACATTGTTTCCTGACTTTGTCTGCATCTTTCTTTAACTCTAGGCATTTTAACTGCAGTTATTTTAAAGTCTCTATAATTCTACCATCTGGTGTTTCTCTAGGGCAGTTTGCTTGATTGGTCTTTTTCCTTTGAATGGGCCATACTTTATTTTGTTGTATGCCTGTTGATTTTTTTGTAGTTGTTAAACTGGACATTTGAATCTTATGGTGTGGTAGTTCTGGATATGAGATTCTCTCTCTTTACCAAGGTTTGTTGTTTTGTTTAATTTTGTTTTGTTATTGTTGTAGAGTGTCTCTTTGTTAGAGATCAGCCTGTGATGCAAATCTAAGGTCTTCCCATGTCATCTTTGATCCTAGACTTGCATGGTGACTTTCTAAATTTCCCCAGATGGGGTTGGTTTTGCATGTTCTAGTGCTTAATGTCTCTTCAAAGGGGATAAAAAAGGATAAATGAAGGGGAAAATAATAAAATTGATCCTGTTTCCTTCAGTCCCCTATGTGCTTCTTCACATGGAGGTGTTTGCAACACTGGTGGCCCACCTCTGTGTCTACCCTTTTATGATCAGGTGTATTTATAAATCCAGAGTCAGAACACAGATCCCTGACATTTGGAGGACTGAGTCTTTATTGCCTACCCTGGCTCATGTGAGTCGCTCCAAGAATTTTAGTATGGCCACCTGCCATGGCGCTGTGGAGTGGAAGAATAAGTACTACTACACTGCTTTTGGTTTAAATGAACCAAAATTAATTACAATTTACTGACGAAGTATTTCTCTGGAAATTGCAAGCCTTTGAATAGACCTCAGAGTTCCAAAATAATTATATCCGTTTCTGTCAGTGTAGTTGTTGTCTAGATGTGGAGACAGATTCCTGGCTCTGTCCGCTGTGCCATCTTCCCTGATGTCACTTCAGCTTCTTGTTCCTGACTACCTCATCACTGTGCCCTCCCTGGCTGTCCTCTGCTCCAGAGGTGAAAAGTCAAAAGATACTCTATTCAGACTGTCTCCTTATTGATTTTTCCATTTTACTTATACATTGTTTCCTGACAAATATACTCTATTGGTGCAGCATACCTGTTGAAGTATTCCCATTGCAGTTGTTTTCTGTAACTGCTGTAGCCACCTCTACATTCTCTGCTTTGTCTTTGCCCATACCACCTTCTGTCTTTATGTCTGTTTTTTTTCCTTAGGTTTCATACATCATAATAATCAGTATTTCTCTTTGGAAATACTCCTTATCCCCTTTGTTCATGCCACCTGCCTGGTGTAATGCCAACTTTGGGTATCCAAAAAGATAACTAGGCAGATGAAAATGCAACTGGATCTTCATCACTGAAGATCATTTTAATACCTGTTTCTCCACAGTCACTATAGTATTATAAAAGTGCCACAGTGAGATACCTTTTTTGTTAAATATTAATCCTCAAACTCTCTCTACCTCTCTGCAGTATATTTCTATAGAGAAACCATCAATCTGTCAGTGTCTCCACATCAAATAAATTAAATGCAGGGACTTCCCTGGTGGTGCAGTGGTTAAGAATCCGCCTGCCAATGCAGGGGACGTGAGTTCAATCCCTGCTCTGGGAAGATCTCATGTGCCGTGGAGCACCTAAGCCCATGTGCCACAACTAGTGAGCCTGTGCTCTAGGGCCCACGAGCCACAACTACTGAAGCCCACGTGCCTAGAGCTGGTGCTCTGCAGCAAAGAGAAGCCACTGCAATGAGAAGCCTGTGCACCGCAAAGAAGAACAGCCCCCGCTTTCTGCAACTAGAGAAAGGCCACGCACAGCAACAAAGACCCAACGCACCAATAAATAAATAACCAAACAAAAAAATTAATTGCATTTGTGCCCATCTTCTGGACGCTCATTCAGTCTTTTTAATCATTAATGTTTATTATTTCAACGTCACTACCTAATCAATTCAGTGTAATATATCAGCTTCTGAGGTGCAATACCAGTATTTTATTGTTACCATTGAAGAGTATAATTACAATAGGCACAATAGAGATTATACTAATCCTCTGGTATGTGAGAACTTTGGATGGGGAAAGAAAGAGGTTTAGTTACAGATAATTTGTATAGAACCTATGGAACCTGTTTAACCTACACTTAAATTAGTGTGCTCTGCTCATAGACCATAGTAAGATACAAAAGCAAGATTATTTTTTCCCTGCAGAAATTTCAATAAAGCTGTTTTTGGTAGCTGTAAATATTTTACCTCTAAGGAGACTTGATAGGTTTCTTGGATATGTTAATTTTGCACTTGGAGTATTTGGGTGAACGTTGATTCATTTTGAAAGCTTTATTGAAATGTCTGTTAGCATAAAACAGAAGAATTTGCTCTAACTCTAAAATTGCCTTCTTTACTCACAAAGACTCCTGAGTGCTGCTTACCCTTTTCAACAAAGTGTGTTTCACATTTTTCTTTTAGAAAAATAAAACTAGATAGTGTTGATTCATAAGAATTGTTCTTAAGAGATTTAGTTTTTAATAAAATAATAGACAATGAAATTGGTTTTCTTCCTGCATTAAATGATTTGTGTACTTTCTTGCGACATCTGAGTAAAAAAGTAAGAGAAAAAGTTCCATGACTATAATTGCTATTTTTCCAGTTTTAATTCAAAAGTTTTTACTTTCTAAACCTAAAGAAAGTGCTTATTACTTTTAGCTGGAGGAGAGCAGGAACGTTCAGAAGCAAGTGAAGATTCTGCAGAAGAAGCAAGCCCAGATCGTGAAAGAGAAAGTTCAGTTGCAGAGTGAACACAGCAAGGCTATCTTGGCAAGAAGCAAACTAGAGTCTCTTTGCAGGGAACTTCAGCGTCACAATAAGACATTAAAGGTTAGTTGGTTTCTTTTTCTGTTTTACAGGAGGTACTTAGGCTGATTTTATAATTACCCTGTATATATTTGAAGTAAATCCTTGTGTCATTTGCTTTAGTGGGACTTAGTTACATTAATGGGTGCTGGTTGATGAATCCTGGGTACAATTGCTCTGGTAGATTAGGTTCCTGAGCAGACCAGTCTGTGGGGTCCTCAGAGACAAACTACCTTGCTTTTTATTTTGCTTGGGCTAATGCTGTGTGTGATGTCATTGTAAATCAAAGACTTTTTATATCTAACATTTGGTTTCAGATTCAAGGAAGAGCTCCTTACCTCATACTTGATCACAGGGAAGCTAGAATGTATTGATGTTTATGTCAATAATCCTCCTGCTTAGGAAGTTTAAGGTTGCCACATAGTCTCCTGACCATTAATGTAGTTGATTACCATGTTCTCCCTGGATAAGGAATGAAATGGCTTGGCTGAAATGAAGAAACTTACAGACTTGAGTCAGAATGAGTTTAAAGGAAAAGCATGTGGCAGAGCTCTCCTATGGATGCTAATTGGGTAGTTTGCTTTCTACTCAGTGCATTTTCAACTATTTAGTTGCTGAATACTTCAGAATACTAGTCATACCTGAGCTGATATAAAGGAATTAGTAAAGGAAGTGAAGGAAGAGGGAACAGGTATCAAAATTTGTATCAGTAGGGGAAGAAGGACAAAGAGTAGACTCTAGAAAGAATCTACCTCCTATAATGGGAAAATGTCTGCTTTTAGCAATAAAGAGGTACAGTTGGAGTATGATTTTCATTGAGCATGGTTGATCTCTGATTACCCCTATCTCTGAAAGTCCCAAGGACCTAGAATATAGGACAACTCAAGAAATAATCATCTAGTGTGTGGGTATTTTTTTTCCCTTTGCTTTTGAAACCTTGGATTTAGATATGGTAAAAGTAGATTTTTTTTCTTACAACAGGTCAGAATTTTGACTGAACTAATAATTGGTTAGTTTAAGGTCTTTTGGCATTTGAAAGAGTTGAAAGTAAGCTTTTTAAAATAAAGATTCCATTTGTCACTTGCCCTCTAGGGAATGGCAGATGTGACTCAGAAAGTAAGCTGCTAAATGGGATATATATCACTTGAGGCTGATCTAAGAAGATGCTCTGCTTAACCAGTGAGGAGGATATTTGGCAAAATAATGTGGAAGAAGCACACTGTGTGGACAGGCTCCTCACTTGTACTGTAGTATAGTGATTATGTAAATGGTCAGATAACACTTTATTTATAGCAGGGCAGTTTGTGTTTCTATGATTACTCTGTCTAGTTTGGAAAATCTGCTTGATTTTCAGTGAGAGCTTTCTGGCTGTAGACCAGAAGGGAGAAGATTTTAGTTCAGAAGTAACACTTTGGGCAGCATTATATGAACCCACGTAGTGGCAACATCTTTTTTTCAGCATTTGCGCTATAGTTTCACAGTATTAACAAAAAGATTTTGGTTAATTAGGAAGAAAATATGCAGCAGGCAAGAGAAGAAGAAGAAAGACGTAAAGAAGCAACTGCACATTTCCAGTTTACTTTGAATGAAATCCAGGCACAACTAGAACAACATGATGTACACAATGCCAAACTCCACCAGGAAAATATTGAACTGGGAGAGAAACTGAAGAAGCTCATTGAACAGTATACACTGAGGGAGGAGGTAAAGGTGTTTTCTGTGTTTAGACATCTTGTTATTTCCAAAAACTTTGTGCCACTTCTTACAAATTTTATTGTCACCAGACAGTTTTAGAACTTATGCATACTTATAGTGGAAGTCAGTAATTTCTTAGGAAAAGGTTAGGCACTATGTGAACTGAATTGGGATCATCACCTGATGTTCCAGGAGTCAGTGGATTTGGATATATAAGGTAATTTCTAGGAGACATGTTAAGCAGTACTTGTTTCCCATGTAGTACTGGAAGAATATGATTTTAGCACAGAGACAGTTTTTCCCGTATCTGACCTAACAATAAATAAATATTTGGCACCCAAATACTGAATATCTCAGACTTCTGTAATAATCTGTACAGTACAGTACCATTGCTTTCCCCCTACTATATTGTATTTGGGAGAAGAAAGTAACCCATCACATAGTCCTGTTGGTATACTTAATGAAGTAAAAAGTTAATAGGAATGATCTGTGGCTGCAGAACCTGGTCATTGCAATTACTTTACAAACTAGTCTGGAAGTTGGGTGGTGTCTAAATTAAAAGCAAATTGGTGATAACCTGCTCATCTAAGTTTTGTTACTTTCACAGGTCAAACGTGCAGGATGAGAGGCTTTGGGTTTTCCAAAGGGTTCATACCCTGTCTTTAATGTGCTTTAAGCTAGTAAAATATTATTCTTTTATGTATTTTGATCCTTATGCAAACAGGTAAAAATTGCTAACTAAAAAACATTATCTCCAGTTAAAATGGAAAACTTCATATGTATTTTACAACAACAACAGAAAAAGATTGTGGCATTTGTGCAGTTTTCAATTCAAATTTCAGATTATTTCAACTTATAATTTTACGTAGTGTTTGAAAACATTTTTAAGATTTTGAGCATTTTCCAAACCATTCTTCTATCTTTTAACAGTTTTCTAACTTCCATAATTTGAAAATTAAAAGTAGAATTCATCAGTTAGTTTCAGCAGTTATTCACTTACCTGCCTAGTAACATTTTTTATCTACTTTCAAGCAAATCCAAGATGATATATTATTTCACTCCACTGTTTAAATGCATATCTTGAAAAGGCAAGACTTTTTTGAAGCAGAATGCAATACCATTTTCATACCTAAAAATTTCACAATAACTAATCAAATACTTTATCACTGTTTACATTTCTCCATCTCCCACTTTATAAGATTGTTTGAATCAGGTCCAAATAAGGCTTAAACAATTGATTGGTTGTTACGTCTCAAGTCTTTGTAATATATAGGTTTCCCTCTCTTTTTTTCTCCTTGGATTCTGTTTATTGAAGAGACAATTTTTAAGCCTATGCAGTGAATTTTCTTTTTTCTTGTATTTATTTTTATAGAGTCAGCACTTTCTTAAAGGAGTCTTTTATGTTTTGTTGTTTTCAAGAATGACAGTCTACCTGTCTATTAATGTAGTGAATTTGGAAAATGTATGTCCAAGTCATATTACTTCTAAATCTTTTTTGAGATATTACAGAATTTTGTCTTCCTTTGGGTAAGAATATAATTTAATAATCAAACTGTCTGCAGTTCAAGACAGATCTGGTACAGTCCTCAAAAGCTAATTAGGTTATGTCTTATCAATTAGCCTTTCTTTCTCTTACATGGGTTATTTAACTAAGAGAGTTACTATTTCTCTGAGATGGATGTTCTGATTACTTTATTGTACATGAGTGCCACTTAACAGTTTAGTTTGGAAATATGACATCTTCTCTTACCAAGTGTTTACTAATGTGTCAGGCACCAAGCCCCTTAGTTTAACCATTGCATTGATTTGTACAATAACTCTGCAAGGTAGATGTGTTTATCAACTTTTTTAGTTAAGAAAACTGAGATTCATCAATGGGGAGAATTTGTCCAAGATCCTCCATTAAGCCAGGATATGACTCCAGGCTATTCCTACCATTATGCCATGGTACTACATACTACTACCTACAGTATGAAATTCTGGAAAATTTAAGGAGGAGAAAAAAATGTCCAGGAGTCCTGTGTATGATGAATGGGTTTAATAGTTTGAGCTCCTTTTCAGTCTTTTTCTTGATAGTTTGAGCCTGATATTCAATATAGAGCAGAAATAGGATATACAAAACTGTTGATGGTAATAGCCCACCTCCAACAAGGAACAAGTATGGGGAAGTAGAGGGGATATTTCTTGTAGGTGTAGGGTGGTTTGCAAGGTAATATAAATAGATTTTTCTTCAAGCATATGCACAGAAAGACCCAGTGTTGTTAGCTATCATAGTATTGGTAGGAACAACAGGGAGGCAAGATACTGTAACTTGTGTTATATATCTCCCTCACCAATGTGTACCCTTTTTCATTAAGTGATGGAAGAAATTTTATTTTCCCTCTAGCATATTGATAAAGTGTTCAAACACAAGGAACTGCAACAACAACTTGTGGATGCCAAGCTTCAGCAAACAACACAGCTCATAAAGGAAGCTGATGACAAACATCAAAGAGAAAGAGAGATGGTAAGTTAATTATAGTGTCAAAATTGTTACCAAAGCCACTTAAATCTCTTAAACTCATTCAACATTATTTTACATAGATCTTGGGTCATGTGATTTGTTTTTTTACTGTCTAGATTGAGAAATGTAAGAATACATTTGGTTTTGTATTTCTGATGAAATTTTCATATAAAATATATACTGGAACTATTATACCAAGTTTAATGGAAACACCTGCACATGTTTGATTTTCTGTATGTAGAATGTTGTCTTGATTTTTAGATAGTGAGTCACCAGGTTCAAGATTTGTGCCAGTTATTGGCAAATTAGGCCTTGAGAGTGAGGGGCAATTAAATTTTACACCAAGTTTTTTCACACCAAAAACGGGTCTCCTACACTCTCTGTTACATTTTTTCTAAAAGTTTAAGACGGGTAAACTGCTTGTTTAATTACTCTGGTATAACTTTCTGATGAAATTTAACAGAATTCTCTATTTCCTAATCATACGGTATTGTTCCTTGAGTCTGCTCAGATTATTTTGCTTGTCAATTGTGAACATAGTGAAATCTCATATTTATCATACATAAATTAAATCATCTGTGCTTAACTTAAATTAATAAAGTGAGAAATAATTATAGTAATGTGGACTGTTCCATCCAGCATTTCATTCAAGTAGCCTAGGCCCTGAGGTAAACATGGTACGGCATACATATACCATGAGTAGTATTCCTGTGTGTCTCTCATGATGTAAACAGCTCACCCTTAGTGTGAGTCTAGGGTTTAGAGACATACATTTTTTACAGCATGGACCTTCAGTACAAAGCCATAGACAGTGAAGATACAGTTGCTGTTTTCAATGTGGACTATGAACTGCTTGCACACATGAGTGTACGTGAATGTGTCTGTGTACATACATAACACATGTACATACATACATGTATTACATAAGTATACTCTCTGGTTGCTTTGACGATATTTTAAGGCTTATTTACACTGTATGTAGCATTATTTCAGAAGTTCAAGGATTGAATTTCACAGCTGCCTACCAAGAAAATTTACTGTACTATTTTCTTAAAGACCCGGGTGTATTAACTAGATACTCATCTGCCCCACTTTTAAAAAGGTAATTAGAGACCCAGTTTGTCTTCATTGCTTTGCTACACATACTTTCTACCTGCCTCATCTTGCCTCTCATGATGTCAATGAGGTTTCTCAACCACCCAGATAAGGTCAAGATTCCTCACCCTGTTTTCTGCCTTGAAGTGTAGACATCTGATTATTTTCACCTATAACAGAACAATTTAACCCTGAGGTTTTTTTTTTTTTTG
>NW_020172465.1:515-33413 GCF_003031525.2 Neophocaena asiaeorientalis asiaeorientalis | reverse complement strand
GGCCTCCCGCTGTGGAGTACAGCCTCCGGACGCGCGGGCTCAGCGTCCATGGCTCACGGGCCCAGCCGTTCCACGGCATGTGGGATCTTCCTGGACCGGGGCACGAACCCGTGTCCCCTGCATCGGCAGGCAGACTCTCAACCACTAAGCCACCAGGGAAGCCCAACCCTGAGTTTTATAAACCTTACTATGTCTCTCAGGTACTTTTTCTCCATAAGTGGTTTAAAGATTATTTCTGTATTCCTAAGTGTTAACAAGGGTTTAATAGATCAAAGATAGGGATAATTGGCAATTGATGTAATAGGATGTTTCACTGACCCATGATTCTTGTTAAAATAATGAAAGGAGAGGCTTAGTGTTCGGCCATCTGACACTTTAGTCAAATGTGTAATTACTACTAGTATTTTGCCAGAATGTTTCTGTTTTCTAGCTATTAAAAGAAGCAACAGAATCGAGGTACAAGTTTGAAGAAATGAAACAGCAAGAAGTACAGTTAAAACAACAGGTAACTTGACAGTAGAGGTTAGCAGAGTTTGTGAGTCTCCTGGTTCTCAGCCAGAGCCAGAACTGAACTGAATAATAGGTCCTTTGGCCTCCTGAAATTTTCCTCTTCAATTCCGGTGACTTACTTATCATGTTTTGACTAGGAATTTTCTCTGGAAGTCCTGTATCCCAAGAAACCCCTCAGTTCAGGCAAATTGGTATGTCTGGTCAGACTGTTTTCAGTGTTCCCATTCTATCAATACTATCCTGGATAGTTTCTCCAGTATCTTTTGAGTTTCTCCTATGAGGAAAATAAAACAGGTAGAAAGTACATATTTTGTTGTATGTGTAGTGTTAAGTCCACTTCCAGGTAAGGTTGCATGTTTGTTCTTTTTAAAAGAATTGGGGTTCTCCCTGGTTTTCAGTTCAGCCTTCTTGTGTTGTCCTTTCCAGTTTCTAATTTGGTTGCCTTGTGTAGAATAACGGGAGCAGATGCTGCATCCTTGCTTTAAAGGAAAGGTATTGGAAGGATTGTGCTTCTCATCTTGTAAAGTGTTACCAGTTTATTTACCTTCTTTATTATCCCTGTATACTCAGTGATTCATATAAATGGAGAAGAGAATTGATGTGGAGGGTGTATAAAAAAGTCTGTATTTGCTTTGGGAGATGGTCTTTAATATGGGAGTCATTGATAATTTCTCCAGGATAAGACACCAAGAGGACCTATTTACCAAGCTCACAGGCCAGCTCTGATTCTGTTGTAATGTTATCAGTGCAATTTCTGTTTTTAGGGACGTGTCTCTTTTTGACATTTCCTATCTAATCATTAGTTTTCTTTACTGCCACCTGCTCCCTGAATGTGGCTGTCCTTTCCAAGTATTAGTCTCATTGTATGCTCTTACTATGTCAGTTTCCAGCTTTCATTGATGATTTCATAGTCTTACTGGTGTGTCTTGACCACTGTTTAGTAATCTAGGCACATAAGTTCAAGTGTATGGTAGTTACCACTTACTAACTACACAGTATTGGCCAGCATTGAACTCTCAGGTGGAACAGTATACTTGGATGTTCCATTTTCAATAAAAATGGACCATGCTAAAACTGCCATAACTTCTAATCTCCCTTAAGTGTCATTGCATCATATCCTACTCCCTCCCCATCCTGTTCACATGGATCTATTTAATATTCCTAATACAGCACTAATGAAAGTGGAAAAGCCACTTTTTTTGTCCTCCATCTTTTATTCTTTTCTACTTCTCTTTGGCAAACCACTTTATTTTCTGAACCTCTGTTTCCTCGTCTTGAAGATAATACAGTTATATTACAGTAGCACTGAACTCATTTTCTGTGGAGGAGGAAAAGGTGACTCTGCATTCTGTATTCTCTTTAGTCTTGTCAGTTAGCATTATTTTCCCAGCTAGAATAAAAATTCCTTGAGGGTAGGGGTTAAAATAAAAATTGTTGTTTCTGCCTCTTTTCGAAGATCTTTTTCTCAACCATACTCCCACTAAATTCTTTCTCCTTCAGCCAAACTATTCTTTGACTTCTGTTGTATTTTCCTGCTTAGGTACGGAAAGACATAGCCTTGGTATCAAGCTAATAATTATGCAGGTTGTCCTCTGAAAGAATGATCTTTTTCTAAGAACAGTTTTACAAATGTAAGGAGAAGGGTAGTGCATAAAGCATTATAATTATATGAAATGTGTAGTTATACCACTGTAGTTTATATTGGTGAAATGGAGCTAGTAAATGTACATTTTAAACATGTACAGTTACATTAGACCAACAAAATTTCATAAGTCTCAGTGCATTTCAGTGAGTTATAAGAATTTTAGCCATTTATGTCTGCTCAAAGATTTATTATGCATTTGCCCTCATTTTTTATCACTTATAACAAGTAACTAATGTTTCGCCACACTATGTTATTTTGATAGTCTTTGGGGTTTTATGTCACTTATCTGGAACTCAGAATATTTGATACTTTTTTCTGTAGCTTTCTGTTTATATGGATAAGTTTGAAGAATTCCAGACTACCATGGCAAAAAGCAATGAACTGTTTACAACCTTCAGGCAGGAAATGGAAAAGGTATTTACATATTTTTAGTAGAATATCACTACTAAATTTATAAGAGGTTATTTTAAGCATAATTACTATTTGGATGGAGTCTGATCCTGATCTTAACTTTATCTTTTCTTATCCTCTGCTGGCTTATTTAGAAATTTTGCCCTGAAATTACCCCAACTTGGTAATGATCTTGATACTCTTAAATTAAATTTTTGTACTAAAGGCGAATTGTTGTTAGGAATAGATTTTTAAAAGAATCACTTCAGATGATCACTCCCAGTTCTTTCATAAAACATTGGTAGATTATTTGCCTAAAATGTTTTTAGTCTTTTAAATTGGATCTCTATACATATAATATAGAGAGACATCTTTATAAAATTTATAAAGTAGTTAAAGTTTGGTGTACAAAAATGTTTTGGGTCATTCTAATTCAGAATATGGGCTAAAGGACAATGTTAAAGTGTATAGTTACCTGCCTCTTTCTCAAAATAAGCAGGGAGTACCTTGGTTTGGAGCATGGATGCTGGAACTGAGATCTCTTATTTGCGTTGTGTGAATTCCTTGGGGCAAGCTGTTTAGCTTGGCATTTCCCCTTAAAATTGGGATTTTTTATAAAAGGTGGTCAATGGAGGATAAGTAACAGTAGGGCCTGGAATTTTGTAAGCGTTCAATAGGTATTAGTCATGATTATTATTAAATCTTAACAAACATAGTGGTTTAGAGCACATGCCTGGCAGTCACATTTCTTGGATCAATAATTGTTGTCATTTATCGTAGACCATGGGCCAGTTGTTTAACCTTTCTATTCCTTTTTGTTCCTTTATTCTTAAAAATGAAAGTAATAAATGTATCTGCTGTATTTCAAACAGTGCTTGGCGATGTTAAGTGCTCTGTTTACCACCTTCAGGTATTTTTAGACCCAGTAATGTGGAGAATTCAGTGACAGTCCTCTCAGTTGAGGCTTTGGTCGAGGGACACAGTGGAAGTGTCAGCTGGACTCCAACACATGTATGCTTTTGATGAAGGACAGTTTAAGACGGGGACTCCCAAATTTGTTATCCTGCTGGAGAATCCTTTGGACTGGAACACATTCCTCTCTGCTAGTGGCTGTAGAGGTTACTACAGATCAGCACTCAAGCCACATAGTCTTTGTCTCACTGCATGGTGGTATTTTGTGGGTAATTAAAATACCGTGGAACACGGCATTGGCTCTGTCTTATCCTTGTTTCCCTCAACAGTGCCTGACTCAATATCTCTACCTAGAAAAGACCTAATGTGCAGACCAACAATAAAGTATTCTTAGAAACAAGGGTGATATACCAGCATACCTGAATCTTATTCTGAATTTCTGAGAACTGAGATCTTGTAGCATGGGATGTCATTTTTTGAATCATTTTATCTTTAACAAAGTCTGAAATAAAACTGTCTTGTGAGTTGTGAGGATGATTAAAGCTAAGGATTTAATAATTAAAGGTTTCTTTCCTGATCACTTGTTATCCTGCCTCTAGTTCTGATACTAATATGTCTTATGATTCTTAAATCTGTTGGGGGCTGTGAATCTCTGTCCTTCCAAGAATCTGATGAGTTACTCGAGAACATGGACACTTTTTTCATACAACTTGGGGAGAAGGAGTTCTCATCTCTTGTTACCTCTAGCTGGAATGAATTGCACTCCAACCCTAATTGAGAGTTCAGAATGTGGTATCTGAAGTTTCCATGTGTTGCTGCTTCCTGTGAAACTGAGGAGATCAAATATGTTTTTCTCATAATATGCAGCTCTCAACTTTGGTTCCTACTGCTCTACCATAGGGACTTCTGTTAGCTCTGCATGTAACAGACCATCACAGCCACTTTTATAAAGCTATAAATAGCTATCAGCCATGTGAGACAAGTACAGTGAGTGTTGAGGGATTAGAAGAACATTATAAAATGTTTTTGTGGTGGGTCAGGCAGTTTAGAATTTAAATTTGCAATTTTGTTGGTTCACAGATGACAAAGAAAATTAAAAAACTGGAAAAAGAAATGATAATATGGCGTACCAAATGGGAAAATAATAATAAAGTACTTCTGCAAATGGCTGAAGAGGTGAGAAGATTTTACATGACTGAATAGAAAATGCTCATTTATTTCAGTATTAATGCAGGCTATAACTTATGAAGGTTTGCTAGGTAACTGTAGGTTTGATTATATGTTCTCTTTAATACAGTGATTTAGATTGTTGTGAGAGAGGCATTTAAACGTTTTTTCTTAATCAGTTAGCTCATGTTTGTGGTGTAGACAGCTATAAAGTATCTGGGTTTGGCTTTGTTCCATAGCAAACTTGAACTTTTGCAGAATAAACTTGTTAAACCTGGTGTGCTGTTCCCCCATAGTTAATTAGTTAGATATCTGGTGTGGTCCAAGAATTTGCATTTCTTTCAAGTATTATGGTAATACTGATGCTCTCGTTGGAAGGCTGCAACCTGAGAGACTCTGCTCTTCAGAAAACACAACTTTCTTTATATTTTTTATGGAGAGAGCACAAACTCAGCTGCTTTTCTACCTTGAGTTATTATTTTACAAATGGCAACACTGTACTGTTTGTCTGGTTTGCTGTAAATAAAGTTGAAATGTATTTCATTTGCAGTTAGTAATTTTCTCACTTTAATATACTTCATAAGAGTATAATATTTCACAAGGGAAAATATTGGAACTCAAAAGTGGTGGAAGGAAAGAAAACTTGTAGAAATAAGAACTTTCATCTTCTTACTTACAGCATTTTAAATTAAGATCCTGAATTTCCATAATACTTTATTAAGTCTACTTAGTACTTATTAAGTCAAGAAGTGGATTTTGCTTGCTTTCAAGAAATACAAGAGAATTTAATTTTTGCATTGCTCCCGAACAGTTGTAACTATTTAAATATAGTGGTGTCCAAGAAATGATAAAAAGTAGTTTACAGATTGGCTCAGATAACTTAGTTTTGTACATAATAACCTAACTTGTGTTTCCAAATATGAAGCTTCCATGAATTTTATCTTTTTTTCCCCAGAAAACTGTCCGTGATAAAGAATACAAGCCCTTTCAAATAAAACTGGAACGATTAGAGAAGCTGTGCAGAGCTCTTCAGATGGAAAGAAATGAGCTCAGTGAGAAGGTGGAAATCCTGAAAGAGCAGGTCTCTGTAAAAGTAGTGGATGTAGATTCAGCAACACCTGTGATACAGCCCTGCACTGCTCTTGATTCTAAGAAAGAGCTGAGCACCTCCTCTAAAAGAGCTCCAGGAGGCAACCTGAAGGCTAAGCCCAAAGGAACAAATGAAACAAAATGCAGCTTAAAAGATCCTCTCCACGTGATCTTTTCTGGGCATTGATTCAGTTGACTAAGATGAAATGTGATCACTGTAATGAGAGATATATTTTGCATATAACTTTTCTATAGTAGTTCCTCTTCCTTTTGTGATGAAAATTTTCTTACTTTTTCTACCATATCTGTATTTTCTTAGCTGTTGGACTACATGGTACAGGAGGCTGCTTAGCAGTTAGGCATTGTTTTAATGTATACATTTTTCCACAGCTATATTATACATATCTGCCTTCTTTTTCCTTCATTGGACTGTATGTGTTCATTGCCTTCTCCTTTGAATGTATCGGTTCATCTGCTCATTGCCTTCTCCCTGCCTCTTGCATATATTTATCAGAATTAAATTGACACTTGTCTGATAATGGTTCCTTTTTGTAAAAACTAATACTAATTTAAACTCTAGTTCATTAATGTAAAAGAAAATATAAAGATGATTACTTTTGTCTAGTAGCTCATTTAAATGCCAGGTAGAAATAAAAGTGCAGTATGTGATATGAAAAAACACAGCATATTTGATTCAGATTAGTTTTTGATAATATTTTTATCACTTAAACTGAGATAACTGCAAGTTTTGACTCCTTCAAAGTTGTGGCAGAATATGTAAATGAAGATGTCATTTGTAGAGAAGGCATTATATTCAGGCAAGTTGTTGGACAGACAGGTTGAATGTGAATTAAAAATATTTGTATTCCTTTAGTTACAGGTTGGAACAGATGATTGAAGAAAAAAAATAGTATTTAGATCTTTGCATTTAGAAGGGGAAAGTTTTCTGAAGTTTGTTCTTTATTTAACTTTGTTAGTTTGATATCTAACAGCTGAATAATCTTATTTATATGTTCCTGTCACATTTATGATCTAAAATGGATTCAAAATTTAATTATATAATGGGAAAGAGAGCCCCAAATGTGAGATACTTACAAAGTTCCATCACTGAGCTTGATGATCAAGGGTCCAGACAGTACATGAAAGCAAAACAAAGTACATGAAAATTGACTAACTGCCCTACCAAAATTAATAAAAGCAGATAAAGTTCTTTAACAAATTTTTATAAATATCTCCTTTAGTTACTGAGTTAAATATTGGACTCACTTCTATGAGAGGAAATGAACATGTATGTTAGAAGTAAGAATTTACCTTAAAACTAATGTGATTGATCATATTTCACCAGAACCCTGCTGCATGTAAGATCCTGACATTTAATGTTAAGGTAGTTGTGTGGCACACCACACTTCTTCGTGGCACTTGTTTTCTGTGGAAAGTAAATCTTGGGCTGAAAGCAATGTGGTTGACAACATTTAAGTCTACTGTTTTGGGTGTAGCTAGGTATATTAGATAATTGTGTGAAATAATACAGAGATATACAAAGGTTCTGGGTTCTGTTTGGGACGTATTTGGTTTCCCTTCAGAAATCTTCCTCTGGTTAATTGTTATTATATGACTCTTTTTTTCCTCAACCCTTGTTTGAAAACACTTTAGCTGGATGATGAAAAGTTTAAAGGTTGTGAAGAGTTGAATTGTGCTCGTTGCACCATTTTGTGGAATCTTCTAGAGTTGTAAAATCTATAGTGGCAGTGGATACCAAGGTATAGAAAAAATGTGGGTGTAGAATAAATGACCATTTTATTTTGAGATGTGTAGGAAGACATTTTGTGGTTATGAGACCAATTTTTTTTAGTTACTTTTGAAACTGTTATTACAGTTGGCTATCACCATACATTTCTCAGGTGTTGCAGAATTACCTACCTCTTTCAAACTGTAAATGAAAAACTGAAAAGTGCTAAATACACTGCTTTATTTTTACAGCTTACATTTTTCCTGAAGATAAAAAATTAATGAGATAGTCTTATTTTGCGATTCAAAGACATTTTGTAGATTTTTCATAAATGTGAATTTTATTTCATCTGCTCTGTTAAAGGTTCAGTAAATATGTAATGACTAATTTAACTGCCTCTGTGTATTCTTTTAACTTAATGTGACTTCATATGACAATAATCAACTGAAAAGATAATTGTGAATGGCTGATTTCTCAGGCCTTGGAAACATAGGTAATTACTGTACCATTTAAATAAGTGGGTGGGGTGTGGGGTAAAGGATACCACCCCCTGACTGACTGGCAGAAGTCGTTTTATTCAGCCAGAGATTGGTTCACACCTTATTTTTTTCTTTTAAAGTAGGTGTTTTAGAAGATAGCTGTAGTGTAACTTCTGCCAAGGCTTTAAAAACTATGAATTTCTTTAGTCTTAGATGACCTTAGTAAGGGATATCTGTATATGGAGTTTCAGTGTCTTATTCAGTTATTTTTTGATAACCAAAAATTGTGTTTACCTATGTAAACAAAGCAGCAAATTTTTATTTTTTGGTTGAACAACCTAGAAGAAAACTAATATTTGTCTTGAGTGTCCAGATACATCATTAAACAATAGAGGTCAAGAGAAATATTGTGAACAATGGTTGGAAAATGCCGAGAGTCAGCCCCTCTATTGGAACAACTAAATTTACAAAAGTTTACATCAAAGAAAATTTTCTAGAAAATGAAAAGCTAATTATAAAACGAGAGAAAATATTTCTTAATCATATGTTGCATAAGGTTATACTAACCAAAATACACAAAGAACTCTTACAACTCAACAACAAAAAGACAACAGTAAAAATTTTGGGAAAGAAAGTGAATAGACACTTTTCCAAAGAAGGTATGTAATAAGGTAGGAAATGAAACTTTAGTAATCGCTAGGGAAATGCAAATCAGAATCATGAGGTACCTTTTCATACCAGCTAGGCCAAAAATGAAATAGGCAAAATAACAATAAGATGAAGTTTTGGAGAGATTAGAACTCTTGTAAATTGCTTAGGGAAATGTAAAATTATGTAGCTGGTGTGGGAATGAGTAGAAGTTCCTCAAAATTTAGTCAGGAGGTGAGATGATGTCACCAAGATTGGGACATGGGTCTTTCCTGAGTTTGCTCCCCCACACTGGGAAAATTAACAACCATTCTGAACAAGACAACATGGAGAGAATCCTAAAATATGGGGGGGGAGAGGTGAGCCTAAAGCACACCCCTGCATCTGAGACCAAGACAGAGCACATTAAGAGGGTAAGAGGAAACTTCCCCCAGTCAAATGCAGCACCATGTGAAGAGGTTCCTCTGACCCTCTGGTTGGTTACCCCATTGGGAAGAAAGAACCCAGGAGGGACAATTAGCATTATCCTCAGCATTGTGGGTTGCTTTGTGGGAACCTGTAATCTGAGCTCACACTGTGGGCAATGTAGAGTTTTTTTGGGCACAACCATTGGGTATCTGACCGTGATGGAGCAGGGACTTGCAAAAACCAGCATGTGAGTTTTGGCAGGCTGAGTTTACGCCTGCAGCATCCAGTCAGTCTCAACCACTGATTTTCTCATCCGCAGAACTAAGTTGGCATGTTCTTGGCAGGTAAGTTGGTGGGGTGCATATCTGCCTGACTAGGATCCACTAACTAGATTTGCCTGCCCTAGATATCAGTTTGTCCTTGCCCAGTCAAGGTGCTGAGTCGAAGCACCACCCACTGTGGAAAGTGCTTTCAAGTCCCATGACCAGAAGGGTCAGTGATAACTGGAAGCTATGCAGTCCAGGGATGTTCAAGCTAAGAGGCAGGAGGGCAGAGCTGATTACTCCCAGATTAAAGTCAGTATCAGCCATGGAGGTGTCCCCTGCTACAGATAGGTAGGGGGTTAATTCATAGCTAGGGCTGAGTGTAACCCCCAGCCGGTCCCAACCAGTGAGGCTGTTTTGGAAATTGAGATATGCCTGAAGCAGCACCTCCTCTTCCCACCCAGGCAAGGGGGCTGGAACATAGCCACAACCCCTATGGAGAATGCCTTTCAGTTCCATCTCACCAGAAGTCCTGACAAAAAGACCTGAAAGTTAGGGGGCTCAGCAGCACTGTAGTGAGAGTATTGCAGACAAAAACATGGTTTAGAGAACAAAGCCAGTGGCCCAGTTTGGCCAGGGAACTAGAATGTGGGTTGGCATGGAATAAGAAAACAAGAGCTGCTGGTTTTAGAGCGGCTTCTCCCACTGCAGGGAATCTAACCTGTAACCCCATTTTTTGTAGAACACAGCCGTCAGCATGTCCAGACTGGAGACCAAACCAGATCACATGGGAAGCTGCAAAGCCCATGCAACAGCCTATGTTTAATGACACTTGAATAGAGAGTATGGCCTGACCAGGGAATTTAGTGCACACTAATGGCTGACTTGGATCCCCAGACAATGAGCTGTGCAGGTCCTGGGATACACCTTGCTGCCTGTCATGGCAAAGAAGCTAATTCATAGCCTCATCTACTACTGAAAAGAGTACCCAATCCTGACCATGTAGTAAGCCTGACCAGAGATCCTAGGCAAATGTGTAGTGTACTCTATAGCTTAATCTGCATAGAGAACCAGGAAGCCTAACTGTTCTAAGCCAGGGTCGCATCCCTCCATCCCATTCTCAGAGCTTGAAGAATTGTTCATCTCCCAAATAAACAATAAGAACAGAACCCACCTGCCCAAGGACTTTCCCAGAAATGGTTTTCAGAAAACCAAACCCAGAAAACCAAACTGAGCTGACTAGTGAAAAACTCTCTCTGCCAGAGTAAACCTGTAAAGTCTGGAAGAGGAGTTCCATTACTCAAGTGTACAGGTAACAACATAAGAAATAAAGGTTCACAGAAATCAGGTAAATGTGACATCAAATAAAACACTAATAACTGACCCAAAAGAAAAGAAAAACAACTGTCAGACAAATTCAGGGTAACTCACTTAAGGAAGTTTGGTGAACTACAAGAAAACACATACTGACTGTGAAACAAAATTAGGAAAATGATGACTGAAGATAAAAAGTTCAATGAGGAAATAGCAAACACCAAAGAAGGCAAACAGAAAGCTCTGAGTTGAAAAATAAAATAACTGAAGAATTCAGCAGAGATTTACAGAAAAATCAATGATATGGAAGATAGGAGGTCACAGGAGTAAAAAGGAAAAAAAATTGAAAAGGGACAAAAAGACTGCAGGAATTATGAGCCACAATGAACATATACACTACCAAACGTAAAATAGATAGCTAGTGGGAAGCAGCTGCATAGCAGAGGGAGATCAGCTCAGTGCTTTTTGACCACCTAGGGAGGTGGGATAGGGAGGGTGGGAGGGAGGGAGACACAAGAGGGAAGAGATATGGGAACATATGTATATGTATAACTGATTCACTTTGTTATAAAGCAGAAACTAACACACCATTGTAAAGCAGTTATACTCCAATAAAGATGTTAAAAAAAGAAGTCCTTACTTATCAGTACATAGACCTAGAATGGCTGAATGAATAAACCATAAGTTCCAATAATACAATATCTAAAATAGACACAGACCAATAGTGAAGAGATGGTAAAAGGCATTTCAAGTAAAGGGAACCTGAAACAAAGAGAAGATAAATGAGAAGGAGGGATAGGAGGGGGAGGAAGAGGAAGAGGCAGAAGTGTTAGCCATATTTATATCAGATAAAATGGAGTTTAAACTAAAAATGACAGACAAGGAATTTCATTATGATAATGAGCGTTAATCCATTAAGAAGATAGAACAATTATAAATATTTATGCAACCAACAGCTGAAAATGTGTGGGACACATAAATGTATAAAGCAAACACTAAGAGAGCTAAAAGGAGAAATAATAATACAATAATGTTTGGAGACATTAATATGGTACCCTCAATAATGGATTGAAGAGTGTGGCCAAGGTGGCAGAGTAGAAAGACCCTGAGCTCACCTCCTCTCACAAACACTCTATAATCACAACTATCTGCATAATGACCATCAGAGAAAAAGTCTAGAATCTACCAGAAACGATTTTCCACAACTAAAGATGTAAAGAAGAAACATAACAAGAGGGGTAGGAGGACCAGATTTTCAATATAATCAAGTCCCGAATCCCCCAGGGCAGACTCTATAATAATTATATTACAGAGGTTCTCCCACATGAGTGAGAGTTCTGAGCCCCACATCAGGCTTCCCAGCCCAGCCTGTGGAACATTTGCCTTTGAAGCCTAGTTGGGCTTAACTGCAGGAGTCCCAAAGACTAGAGACCTTACTATTAAAGTATGCACACAAAACCTCATGTGCACCACGACCGAGGGCAAACCCTGTAATTTTATAGGAGCTTGGGCCAGCCCTACCTGCTGATCTTGGAGAGTCTCCAGGAGACATGGTGGGAAGCTACAACTCACCCTGGGGACTTAGACACTGGTGGCAGCCATTTTGGGGAACATTCAGCCATGTGAACACTCCCGGTACCTCATATCTTGGATCATTAATGCAAGACCTGGCCCTACCCAAACAGCCTGTTGGTTCCCATCAACAGACAGGCTGCCTAAAGACTGAAGAGCCCACATCCACCTCTAAACATGTCCCTAAAAAGAGTCCAGCCTACCAGCAGGCCAAGAGCCAGATTCATGAACAACTGGACAGGCACCAGCACCTCCCACCTTGAAGCCTGGCAAAACATCTAGATCAGCCTCACCCACCAGAGAGCAGTCATGAGAAGCAAAAAAACTATGATCCTGCAATGCATGCCAGACCCTACTCTGACCAGCTGGGCCCTGGCGCTGCCCACAAACAGGCCAAAAACAATCATTCTGACATCCTGGGCCCCATACCCAACAGTATCAGAAATCTTCCCTCGCCACATCCCCCACCATGATCTGAAATGAGCTCTAGGATCCCTGGGCCATACAGCCAGACTCCAGGAACCAGCTCTGCCTGTCAGTAGTCTGGTACTAACCCCAGGGTCTGCATTCACCTGTCACTGGGTGGGCAAAAGCCCCAGGGTCCCAGTCAGGACCCTGGTTCACCAACAAATAGACCAGCACTAGCTCCAGGGGCCCCTAGGATTCGGCAACCAGCCACCTCATGACAAGGCCCCACCAAACTGTAGGCAATAGCATCCACATAAGGCAGGACCAGGGGCCAAGCAAGCCTACAAGACCATTGACATGGTCAGGTAACCATGAAAGAAGGACCATGCAGCCCTTTGAGGGGGAACCCCTGCAGCATATACCTCAAGCAATGAGAGGAAAGTAAACTGCTGGCAGGAATAGGATGTCTCCTACAGATTGCCACTTCTCCAAGAAACGTAAATACCCTACAACATACAGAAAAATGCCAATAGAACCTTAGACAAAATGAGGCAGCAAATGAATAATTTCCAGATTATTGATCAAGATTAACCCCCCAGAAAAAGAACTAAGTGCAGTGGAGTTACGTAATCTACCTGAGCAAGAATTCAGAGTAATGATAGTAAAAATTATCAAAGAACTCGGTAGGAGAATGGATACACAGAGTAAGCAGTTAGAAGGATTTAACAAAGAGGTAGAAAATATAAATAACAACCTGACAGAGATGCAGAATACAATAACTGAAATGAAAAATACACTAGAAGGAATCAATAGTTGACTAAATGACTCAGAGGGAGGGACCAGTGAGCTGGAAGATAGAATAGTGGAAATCACTGCCACTGAACAGAAAAAAAGAAAAAGAAAAAATAATAAAAAGAAATGAGGACAGTTTAAGAGTTATCTGAGACAACATCAAGGGCACTAATATTTGCATTATAGGGGTCCCAGAAAGAGAATTGAATGAGAAAGTCCTTGAGAAAATATATGAAGAGCTAATAGCTGAAAATCTCCTAGACCTAGGAAAGCAAACAGTCAACCAAGTCCAGAAAACACAGAGATTCTCATACAGGATTAACCCAAAAAGGAACACACCAAGACACATAGCAATCAAAATGAAAAAAATAAAGATAAAGAGGGAATATTACAAGCAGTATGGGAAAAGCAACAAATAACATACCAGGCATCTCCTGTTAGGCTATCAGCTGATTCTTCAGCAGAAACTCTGCAGGCCAGAAGGGACTGTAATGATAATATTCAAAGTAATGGAAGGGGAAAAGCTACAACCAAGAATACTCTAAACAGCATGGCTCTCATTCAGATTGGATGGAGAAATAAAAAAATTTTACAGACACTCAAAATCTAAAAGAGTTCACCACCACCAAACGTGATTTACAACAAATTTGAAAATACTTCCTCTAGAAAAAAAAAAAAAAAAGAAAGAAAAGAAAAGGAAAAGCCACAGCAGGAAATAAAACTATGGAAGGAAAAACTCCCCAGTAATGGCAAGCATACAGTAAAGGTACGAAATCATGCACACACAGAGCTAGTTAAAAGGTTAAAAAGTTAAAAGACAAAACTTTTAAAATAATCTGTATCTACAATAAGCAATTAAGGGATACAAAAACAATTAGATGTAAAATATGATATCAAAAACAGTAATCATGGAAGGAAGAGAGTATGAATATAGGGTATTCAAAATGCATTTGAAATTAAGAATCCAGCAGCTTTAAACAAGCATGTATGTATATAGTCTTCTATACAAATACCCATGATAACCACAAACCAGAAAAACCTGTAATAGATATACACACAAAAGAGGAAAAGATATCCAAACATATCATTAAAGTTAATCATCAAATCTCAAGCTAAAAGAACAAAAGAAAAAGAGTGGGGGGAAGACCTTCAAAACAACCCCAAAACAATGAACAATATGGCTATAAGAACATATTGATAATTACCTTACATATAAATGGAATAAATGCTCCAACCAAAAGACATAGAGTGGGTGATGTATAAAAATACAGGACCCATATAGACTGCTTACAAAAGACTCACTTCAGATCTAAAGACACACACAGATTGACAGTGAAGGGATGGAAAAAGTTATTCCATGCAAATGGAAATATAGAGAAAGCTAGAGTAGCAATACTTATATCAGACAAAACAGACTCTTAAATAAAGACTGTTATAAGAGAGAAAGAAGACCATTACACAATGATCAAGGGACCAATCTAAGAATAAAATATAGCAATTTTAAACATAAATGCACCCAACATAAGAACACCTCAGTATGTAAAGAAAATATTAACAAATACAAAAGGGGAAATTGACAGTAACACCATAATAGTAGGGGACTTCAACACCCCACTTACATCAAAGGACAGATCATCCAGACAGAAAATCAATAAGGAAACACAGGACTTAAATAACACACTAGACCAAATGGACTTAATGTTTATAGAGCATTCCATCTGAAAGCAGCAGAATATGCATTCTTTTCAAGTGTACATGTAATATTCTCCAGGATGGATCACAGGCTAGATCACAAAACAAGCCTTGGTAAATTTACAAAAATTAAAATCATCTCAAGTACCTTTGATGATCACAACACTGTAAAATTAGAAATCAACAACAAGAAAAAAAACCAACCCTTCAAAATACTATGAAGTTGTGGAGGCTAAACTATATACCGCTAAAGAAGTCATAAAAATCAGAGGAGAAATAAATAAAATAGAAATTTAAAAACAATAGAAAAGATTTATGAAACTAAAAGCTTGTTCTATGAAAAGATAAACAAAATTGATAAATTCTAGGCAGACTCAACAAGAGAAAAAGGGAGAGTGCCCAAATCAATAAAATTGGAAATTAAAAGAAGTTACAACTGACACCACAGAAGTACTAAGGATCATAAGAGACTACTACAGGCAGCTGTACACCAATAAAACGGAAAACCTAAAAAAAATGGAGAAATTCTTTGAAAGGTACAATCTCCCAAGACTGAACAAGGAAGAAATAGAAAATATGACCAATTACTAATACTGAAATTGAATCAGTAATTTAAAAAATCCCAAGAAACAAATGTCCAGGACTGGTTGGTTTAATACGTGAGTTCTACCAAATATTTAAAGAAGAGTTAACACGTAACCTTTTGAAAGTATTCCAAAAAACTGCAGAGGTGGAGACACTTCCAAACTGATGATGATGAGGCCTTTATCACCCTGATACCAAACCAGATACGGATATTTCACACACACACACACACACACACACACACACACACACACACACACACACACACACCTTACAGGCCAATACATTGATGAACATAGCTGCAAATAACCTAAACAAAATACTAGCAAACAGAATCCAACAGCACATTAAAAGGCTCATATACCATGATCAAGTGGGGTTTATCCCAGGAATGCAAGAATTCTTCAATATATGCAAATCAATCAGTGTGATACACCATATTAACAAAGTAAAGGATAAAAACTATATGATAATCTCAATATATGCAGGAAAAGCTTTTGATAAAATTCAACACCGATTTATGATAAAAACCCTCCAGAAAGTAAGCATAGAGGGAACTTACCTCAACATAATAAAGTCCATCTATGAAAAAACCACAGCCAACATCGTCCTCAATGGTGAAAAATTGAAACCATTTCCTCTAAGATCAGGAACAATACAAGGTTGCCCACTCTCACCATTCTTATTTAACATAGTTTTGGAAGTTTTAGCCACAGCAATCAGAGAAGAAGAAAAAGACATAAAAGGAATCTAAATTGGAAAAGAAGTAAAACTCTCACTGTTTGCAGATGACAAGATAGTATACACAGAGAATTCTGAAGACGCTACCAGAAAACTACCAGACCTAATGAAGGAATTTGGTAAAGTATCAGGATACAAAACTAATGCGCAGAAATCTCTTGCATTCCTATACACGAATGATGAAAAATCTGAAAGAGAAATTAAGGAAACTCTCCCATTTACCATTGAAACACAAAGAATAAACTACCTAGGAATAAACCTACATAAGGAGACAAAAGACCTGTACACAGAAAACTAAAAGATACTGCTGAAAGAAATTAAAGATGATGCAAATAGATGCAGAGATATACCATGTTCCTGGATTGGAAGAATCAACAATGTGAAAATGATTGTACTACCCAAAGCAGTCTACAGATTCAATCCATTCCCTTCAAACTACCAATGACATTTTTCACAGAAGAACAAAAATTTTCACAATTTATATGGAAACACAAAAGATCCTGAAGAGCTGAAGCAATATTGAGAAAGAAAAATGGAGCTGGAGGAATCAGGGTTTCTGACTTCAGGCTATACTACAAAGCTACATTAATCAAGACAGTATAGTATTGACACAAAAATAGAAATATAAATCAATGGAACAGGACAGAAAACCCAGAGATAAACCCACACACATATGGTCACCTTAACTTGATAAACGAGTCAAGAATATACAATGGAGAAAAGATAGCCTCGTCAATAAGCAATGCTGGGAAAACAGGACAGCTACATGTAAAATAATTAAATTAGAACACTCCCTAATACCATACACAAAAATCAACTGAAAATGGATTGACATGAAAAAGACCTAAATGTAAGGTCAGACACTATAAAACTCTTAGAGGAAAACATAGGCAGAACACTCTATGACATAAATCACAGCAAGATCCTTTTTGACCCACCTCCTAGAAAAAAGGGTAGTAAAAATAAACAAATGAGACCTAATGTAACTTCAAAGGCTTTGCTCAGCAAAGGAAACCATAAACAAGATGAGAAGACAACCCTAAGAATGGGAGAAAATATTTGCAAATGAAGTAACTGACAAAGGTTTAATCTCCAATGTATACAAGCAGCTGATGCAGCTCAATATAAAAAAAACAATCAACCCAATCCAAAAATGAGCAGAAGACCTAAATAGACATTTCTCCAAAGAAGATATACAGAATGCCAACAAACACATGAAAGAATGCTCAACATCATTAATCATTAGAGAAATGCAACTCAAAACTGCAACGAGGTATCACCTCACACCAGTCAGAATGGCCAACACCAAAAAATCTACAAACAATAAATGCTGGAGAGGGTGCGGAAAAAAAGGAACTCTCTTGCACTGTTGGTGAGAATGTAAATTCATACGGCCACTATGGAGAACAGTATGGAGGTTCCTTAAAAAAGTAAAAATAGAACTACCATGCGACCCAGCAATCCCACTACTGGGCATATATCCTGAGAAAACGATAGTTCAAAAAGAGTCATGTACCACAATGTTCATTGCAGCACTCTTTATAATATTACATGGAAGCAACCTCAGTGTCCATTGACAGATGAATGGATAAAGCAGATGTGGCATATATATACAATGGAATATTACTCAGTCATAAAAACAAAAGAAATTGAGTTATTTGTAGTGAGGTGGATGGACCTAGAGTCTGTCATACAGAGTGAAATAAGTCAGAAAGAGGAAAACAAATACTGTATGCTAACACTTATATATGGAAAGTAAAAAATGTATATATTGTTCTGAAGAACATAGGGAAAGGACAGGAATAAAGATGTAGACATAGAGAATAGACTTGAAGACATGGGGAGGGGGAAGGGTAAGCTGGGACAAAGGGAGAGAGTGGCATGGACAAATATACACTACCGAATGTAAAATAGATAGCTAGTGCGAAGAAGCCACATAGCACAGGGAGGTAAGCTCGGTGCTTTTTGACCACCTAGTGGGAGGGGATAGGGAGGGTGGGAGGACGATGCAAGAGGGAGGGGATATTGGGTTATATGTATATGTGTAGCTGATTCACATTGTGTTACAGCAGAGACTAACACATCATTGTAAAGCAATTATACTCCAATTAAGATGTTAAAAAAAATCATATAACTTTCAACTTACAACATAATGATTTAATATTTGTATATATATTCCAAAATGATCACCATGATCAATCTTAACATTCATTACCATACATGGTTATTTAAAATATTTTTTGTGTTGGGTTGTTGTGTTGCATGCAGGCTTTCTCTGGCTGCTTTGAGTAATGGATACTCTTCGTTGGGTGTGCAGGTTTCTCATTGCAGTGACTTCTCTTGTTGCAGAGCATGGGCTCTGGGCACGTGGGAGGCTGCAGCCCATGGCTCAGTAGTTGTGGCATGAGGCCCTAGACCACATGGGCTTCAGTAGTTGCAGCACAAGGCCTCAGTCGTTGTACCTTGTGGGCCCTAGAGGGCAGGCTCAGTAGTTGTGGTGCATGGGTTTTGTTGCTCTGTGGCATTTGGGATCTTCCTGAACCAGGGATCAAACCCATGTCCCCTGCTTTGGCATGAGGATAATTTAATTTTAAACATCTTTATTGGAGTATAATTGCTTTAAAATGTGTGTTAGTTTCTGTGTATAACAAAGAAAATCAGTTATATGTATACATATATACCCATTTCCCCTCCCCCTTGAGCCTCTCTCCCACTCTTGCTATCCCACAACTCTAGGTTGTCACAAGACACTGAGCTGATCTCCCTGTGCCATGCAGCTTCTTCCCACTAGCTATCTATTTTACACTTGATAGTGTAAATATGTCAATGCTATTCTCTCACTTTGTCCCAGCTTACACTTTCCCCTCCCCACGTCCTCAAGTCCATTTTCTACATCTGTGTCTTTATTCCTGTCCTGCCCCTAGGTTCATCAGAACAATTTTTTGGGGGGTTATGGGTTAGAATATGGCATATGTTTTTCTTTTTCTTACTTACTTCACTCTATTGTAAGTAGTGCTTCAATGAACATTGTAGTACATGTCTATTTTTGAATTATGATTTACTCAGGGTATATGCCCAATAGTGGGATTGCTGGGTTATATTGTAGCTCTATTTTTAGTTTTTAAGGAACCTCCATACTGGTCTCCATAGTAGCTGTAACAATTTATATTCCCACCAACAATGCAAGAGGGTCCCCTTTTCTCCACACGCTCTCCAGCATTTATTTTTGGTAGAATTTTTGATGATGGCCATTCTGAAGGTTGTGAGGTGATATACCTCATTGTGATTTTGATTTGCATTTCTCTAATGATTAGTAATGTTGAGCATCCTGTCATGTGTTTGTTGGCAATCTGTATACCTTCTTAGGAAAATGTCTATTTAGATTTTCCGCCCATTATTGGATTGGGATTTTTTTTAATTTTGTTTTTGATATTGAGCTGCATATATATTTTGGGTATTAATCATTTGTCAGTTGCTTTTTTGCAAATATTTTCTCCCATTCTGAGGGTTTTCTTTTCATCTTGCTTATCTTTCCTTTTGGTGCAAAAGCTTTTAAATTTCATTAGGTCCCATTTGTTTATTTGTTTTGTTTGTTTAATTTCCATTTCTCTAGGAGGTGGGTCAAAGAGGATCTTGCTGTGATTTATGTCATAGAGTGTTCTGTCTTTGTTTTCCTCTAAGAGTTTTATAGTGTCTGGCTTTCCACTTATGTCTTTAATCCATTTTGATTTTATTTTTGTATACAAAGTAAGTGTTATAATTTCATTTTTATACATGTAGCTCTCCAGCTTTCCCAGCACCAATTATTGAACAGGCTGTCTTTTCTCCATTGTATATTCTTACATCCTTTATCAAAGATAAGGTGACCATATGTGCGTGGGTTTATCTCTGGGGATTTCTATCCTGTACCATTGACCTATATCTGTTTTTGTGCAGGTATTATACTGTATTCATTACTGTACCTTTGTCGTGTAGTCTGAAGTCAGGGAGGCTGATTCCTCCAGCTCCGTTTTCCTGTCTCATGATTGCTTTGGCTCTTCGGGGTCTTTTGTGTTTCCATAAAAACTGTGAAATTTTTGTTCTAGTTCTGTGAGAAATGCCACTGGTGGTTTGATAGGGATTGCATTGAATCTGTAGATTGCTTTGGGTAGTATAGTCATTTTCACAATGTTGATTCTTCCAATCCAAGAACATGGTATATCTCTCCATCTATTTGTATTATCTTTAATTTCTTTCATCAGTGTCTTATAGTTTTCTGCATGCAGGTCTTTTGTCTCCTTAGGTAAGTTGATCCCTGGGTATTTTATCCTTTTTGTTGCAATGGTAAATGGGAGTGTTTCCTGAATTTCTCTTTCAGATTTTCATCATTAATGTATACGAATGCAAGAGATTTCTGTGCATTAACTTTGTATCCTGCTACTTTATCAAATTCTTTGATTAGATCTAGTACTTTTCTGGTAGCATCTTTAGGATTCTCTATGTATAGTATCATGTCATCTGCAAACAGTGACAGTTTTACTTCTTCTTTTCTGATTTGGATTCCTTTTATGTCTTTTTCTTCTCTGATTGCTGTGACTAAAACTTCTAAAACAATGTTGAATAAGAGTGGTGAGAGTAGGCAACATTATCTTGTTCCTGATCTAGTGGAAATTGTTTCAGTTTTTCACCATTGAGGATGATGTTGGCTGTGGGTTTGTAATATATGGCCTTTCTTATGTTGAGGTAAGTTCCTCTATGCCTACATTCTGAAAGGTTTTTATCATAAATGGGTGATGAATTTTGTTGAAAGATTTTTCTGCATCTATTGATATGATCATATGGTTTTTCTCCTTCAATTTGTTAATATAATGTGTCAGATTGATTGTTTGCATATATTGAAGAATCGCTGCATTCCTGGTATAAACCCTAGTTGAGCATGGTGTACGATCTTATTAATGTGTTGTTGGATTCTGTTTGCTAGTATTTTCTTGAGGATTTTTGCATGTCTGTTCATCATTGATATTGGCCTGTAGTTTTCTTTTTTTATGACATCTTTGTCTGGTTTTGGTATTATCGTGATGGTGGCCTTGTAGATTGAGTTTGGGAGTTTTCCTCCATCTGCTATATTTTGGAAGAGTTTGAGAAGGATAGGTATTAGCTCTTCTCTAAATGTTTGATAGAATTCACCTCTGAAACCATTTGGTATATAGCTCTTGTTTGTTGGAAGATTTTTAACCACAGTCTCAATTTCAGTGCTTGTGATTGGTCTGTTCATATTTTCTATTTCTTCCTCGTTCAGTCTTGGAAGGTTGTACTTTTCTAAGAATTTGTCCATTTCTTCCAGGTTGTCCATTTTATTGGCGTATAGTTGCTTGTAGGAATCTCTCATTATCTTTTTTAATTCTGCAGAGTCAGTTGTTACTTCTCCATTTTCAATTCTGCTTCTGTTGAGTTGTGTTTTCTCCCTGTTTTTCTTGATGAGTTTGGCTAATGATTACCAATTTATCTTCTCAAAGAACAAGCTTTTACTTTTTTTGATCTTTGATATTGTTTACTTCATTCCTTTCTTTCTTTTCTTAACATCTTTATTGGAGTATAATTGTGTTACACGGTATGTTAGTTTCTGCTTTATAATAAACTGAATCAGCTATACATACACATATATTCCCATATCTCTTCCCTCTTGCGTCTCTCTTCCACCCTCCCTATCCCACCCCTTTAGGCGGTCACAAAGCACTGAGCTGATCTCCCTGTGCGATGTGGCTGCTTCCCACTAGCTATCTATTTCACATTTTGTAATGCATAATTGTCCAGGACACTCTCTCACTTTGTTCTAGCTAACCGTTACCCCTCCCCATGTCCTCAACTCCATTCTCTATGTCTGAGTCTTTATTCCTGTCCTGCCCCTAGGTTCTTCAGAACGTTTTTTTTGTTTTGTTTTGTTTTTTACATTACAATAGCCAGGACATGGAAGGATCCTAACTGTACATCGACAGATGAATGGATAAAGACGACGTGACACATATATACCATGGAATGTTACTCAGCCATAAAATAAATGAAAGTGAGTTATTTGTAGTATGGTGGATGGACTGAGTCTGTAATACAGAGTGAAGTAAGTCAGAAAGAGAAAAACAAATACCGTATGCTAACATATATATACATATATATATATATATATATATGTATATATATGTTAGCATACGGTATTTGTTTTTCTCTTTCTGACTTACTTCACTCTGTATTACAGACTCAGTCCATCCACCATACTACAAATAACTCACTTTCATTTATTTTATGGCTGAGTAACATTCCATGGTATATATGTGTCACGTCGTCTTTATCCATTCATCTGTCGATGTACAGTTAGGATCCTTCCATGTCCTGGCTATTGTAAATATAGCTGCAATGAACATTGTGGCACATGACTGTTTCTGAATTATGGTTTCCTTGGGATATATGCCCAATAGTGGGATTCCTGTTTCGTATGGTAGTTCTATTTTTAGTTTTTTAAGGAACAGCCATACTGTTCCCCATAGTGGCTGTATCAATTTACATTCCCACCAACAGTGCAAGAGAGTTCCTTTTTTTCCACATCCTCTCCAGCACTTATTCTTTGTAGATTTTTTATTGATGGCCATTCAGACTGGTATGAGGTGATACCTCACTGTAGTTTTGATTTGCATTTCTCTAATGATTAGAGATGTTAAGGATCCTTTCATGTATTTGTTGGCAATCTGTATATCTTCTTTGAGAAATATTTATTTAGATCTGTCCATTTTTGGATTGAGTTGTTTATTTTTGTCATATTGAGCTGCATGAGCCACTTGTAAATTTTGCAGATTAATCCTTTGTCAGTTGCTTCATTTGCAAATATATTCTCCCATTCTGAGGGTTGTCTTTGTGTCTTGTTTGTGGTTTCCTTTGCTGTGCAGAACTTTTTAAATTTCATTAGGTTCTAATTGTTTATTATTTTTTTAAATTTCCATTTCTCTCAGAGCCGTGTCAAAAAGGGTCTTGCTGTGATTTATTTCATAGGGTGTTCTGCCTATGTTTTCCTCTAAGAGGTTTATAGTGTCTGGCCTTACATTTAGGTCTTTAATACATTTGGAGTTGATTTCTGTGTATAGTGTTAGGTAGTGTTCTAATTTCATTCTTTTACATGTAGCTGTCCAGTTTTCCCAGCACCATTAAGTGAAGAGGTTTTCTTTTCTACATTGTATATTCCTGCCACCTTTATCAAAATATGGCGCCTGTATGTGCGTGGGTTTATCTACATGTTTTCTATCCTGTTCCATTGATCTATGTTTCTGTTTTTGTGCCAGAACCATACTGTCTTGACTACTGTAACTTTGTAGTATAGTTTGAAGTCCAGGAGTCTGATTCCTCGAGCTCCGTATTTCTTTCTCAAGATTGATTTGGCTATTCGGGTTTTTTTGTGTTTCCATACAAATTGTGAAATTTTTTGTTCTATTTCTGTGAAAAATGCCAGTGGTAGTTTAATAGGGATTACATTGAATCTGTAGAGTGCTTTGAGTAGTAGAGTCATTTTCACAATGTTGATTCTTCCCATCCAATCCAATGCCCAGTAGTGGGATTGCTGGGTCATATAGTAGTTCTATTGGTAGTTTTTAAGGAACCTCCATATTGTTCTCCATAGTGTCTGTACAAATTCACATTCCCACCAGGAGTGCAGGAGTGTTCCCTTTTCTCCATACCCTCTCCAGCATTTATTGTTTGTAGATTTTTTGATGATGGCCATTCTGGCTGTTGTGAGATGATATCTCATTGAAGTTTTGATTTGCATTTCTCTAATGATTAATGATGTTGAGCATTCTTTCATGTGTTTGTTGGCAGTCTGTATATCTTCTTTGCAGAAATGTCTATTTAGGTCTTCTGCCCATTTTTGGATTTGGTTTTTTATTTTTTCTTATTGAGCTGCATGAGCTGTTTTTAAATTTGGAAATTAATCCTTTGTCAGTTGCTTCATTTGTAAATATTTTCTCCCATTCTGAGGGTTGTCTTTTGATCTTGCTTATGGTTTCCTTTGCTGTGCAAAAGTTTTCCAGTTTCATTAGGTCCTATTTGTTTATTTTTCTTTTTATTTCCATTTCTCTAGGAGGTGGGTCAAAAAGATCTGGTTGTGATTTATGTCAAGAGTGTTCTGCCTATGTTTTCCTCTAAGAGTTTGATAGTTTCTGGGCTTACATTTAGGTCTTTAATCCATTTTGAGCTTATTTTTGTGTATGGTGTTAGGGAGTGAACTAATCTCATACTTTTACATATACCTGTCCAGTTTTCCCAGCACCACTTATTGAAGAGGCTGTCCTTTCTACACTGTATATTCCTGCTTTCTTTATCAAAGATAAGGTGACCATATGTGTGTGAGTTTATCTCTGGGCTTTCTATCCTGTTCCACTGATCTATCTGTTTTTGTGCCAGTACCATACTGTCTTGATTACTGTAGCTTTGTAGTATAGTCTGAAGTCAGGGAGCCTGATTCCTCCAGCTCCGTTTTTCATTCTCAAGATTGCTTTGGCTCTTTGGGGTCTTTTGTATTTCCATACAAATTGTGAAATTTTTTGTTCTAGTTCTGTGAAAAATGCCAGTGGTAGTTTGATAGGGATTGCATTGAATCTGTAGATTGCTTTGGGTAGTAGAGTCATTTTCACAATGTTGATTCTTCCCATCCAAGAACATGGTATATCTCTCCATCTATTTGTATCATCTTTAATTTCTTTCATCAGTGTCTTATAATTTTCTGCATACAGGTCTTTTGTCTCCTTAGGTAGGTTTATTCCTAGATATTTTATTCTTTTTGTTGCAATGGTAAATGGGAGTGTTTTCTTGATTTCACTTTCAGATTTTTCATCATTAGTATATAGGAATGCCAGAGATTTCTGTGCATTAATTTTGTATCCTGCTACTTTACCAAATTCATTGATTAGCTCTAGTAGTTTTCTGGTAGCATCTTTAGGATTCTCTATGTATAGTATCATGTCATCTGCAAACAGTGACAGCTTTACTTCTTCTTTCCGAATTGAATTCCTTTTATTTCCTTTTCTTCTCTGATTGCTGTGGCTAAAACTTCCAAAACTATGTTGAATAAGAGTGGTGAGAGTGGGCAACCTTGTCTTGTTCCTGATCTTAGTGGAAATGCTTTCAGTTTTTCACCATTGAGGATGATGTTTGCTGTGGGTTTGTCAAATATGGCCTTTATTATGTTGAGGAATGTTGCCTCTATGCCTACTTTCTGCAGGGTTTTTATCATAAATGGATGTTTAATTTTGTCAAAAGATTTCTCTGCATCTATTAAGAGGATCATATGGTTTTTCTCCTTCAATTTGTTAAGATGGTTTATCACTTTGATTGATTTGTGTATATTGAAGAACCCTTGAATTACTGGAATAAACCCCACTTGATCATGGTGTTTGATCCTTTTAATGTACTGTTGGTTCTGTTTGCTAGTATTTTTTTGAAGATTTTTGCATGTATGTTCATCAGCGATATTGGCCTGTAGTGTTCTTTCTTTGTGACATCCTTGTCTGGTTTTGGTATCAAGGTGATGGTGACCTTGTAGAATGAATTTGGGAGTGTTCCTCCCTCTGCTATACTTTGGAAGAGTTTGAGAAGGACAGGCGTTAGATCTTCTCTAAATGTTTGATAGAACTCTCTTGTGAAGCCATCTGGTCCTGAGCCTTTGTTTGTTGGAAGATTTTTCATCACAGTTTCAATTTCAGTGCTTGTGATTGGTCTGTTCATATTTTCTATTTCTTCCTGATTCAGTCTTGGCAGGTTGTGCATTTCTAAGTATTTGTCCATTTCTTCCAGGTTGTCCATTTTTTGGCATAGAGTTGCTTGTAGTAATCTCTCATGATCTTTTCTATTTCTGCAGTGTCAGTTGTGACTTCTCCTTTTTCATTTCTAATGCTATTGATTTGAATCTTCTCCCTTTTTCTCTTGATGGATCTGGCTCATGGTTTATCTATTTTGTTTATCTCTCAAAGAACCAGCTTTTAGTTTTATTGATCTTTGCTATTGTTTCCTTCATTTCTTTTTCATTTATTTCTGATCTGATTTTTATGATTTCTTTCATTCTGCTAACTTTGGGTTCCTTTTTTTGTTCTTCTTTCTCTAATTGCTTTAGATGAAAAATTAGGTTGCTTATTTGAGATATTTCATGTTTCTTAAGGTGGACTTGTATTGTTATAAACTTCTCTCTTAGAACTTCTTTTGCTGCATCCCATAGGTTTTGGGTCGTCATGTCTCAATTGTCATTTTTTTCTAAGTATATTTTTATTTGCTCTTTAATTTCTTCAGTGATCACTTCGTTATTAAGTAGTGTATTGTTTAGCCTCCATGTGTTTTTGGGTTCGTTACTGTAGGTCTTTTCCTTCTCTTGTGTTTCTTGCCTAGAGAAATTCCTTTAGCATTTGTTGTAAAGCTGGTTTGGTGGTGTTGAGCTCTGTCAGCTTTTACTTGTCTGTAAAGGTTTTAATTTCTCCATCAAATCTGAATGAGATCCTTGCTGGGTACTGTAATCTTGGTTGCAGGTTTTTCTCCTTCATCACTTCCAATATGTCCTACCACTCCCTTCTGGCTTGCAGAGTTTCTGCTGTAAGATCAGCTGTTAATCTTTTGGGGTTTCCCTTGTGTGTTATTTGTTGTTTTCCCCTTGTTGCTTTTAATATGCTTTCTTTGTATTTAGTTTTTGACATTTTGATTAATATGTGTCTTGGCATGTTTCTCCTTGGATTTATCCTGTATGGGACTCTCTGTGCTTCCTGGACTTGATTAACTATTTCCTTTCCCACATTAGGGAAGTTTTCAACTATCATCTCTTCAAATATTTTCTCGTCCCTTTCTTTTTCTCTTCTTCTTCTGGAACCCTTATAATTCGAATGTTTGTGCATTCTCTGTCCCAGAGGTCTCTGAAACTGTCCTCAGTTCTTTTCATTCTTTTTTCTTTATTCTGCTCTGCAGTAGTTATTTTCACTATTTTATTTTCCAGGTCACTTATCCGTTCTTCTGCTTCACATATTCTGCTATTGATCGCTTCTGGAGAATTTTTCATTTCATTTATTGTGTTGTTCATCATTGCTTGTTTCCTCTTTAGTTCTTTGGTTCTTCTAAGTCCTTGTTAAATGTTTCTTGCATTTTGTCTATTCTATTTCCAAGATTTTGGATCATGTTTATTATCATTATTCTCAATTCTTTTTCAGGTACACTGCATATTTCCTCTTCATTCGTTAGGTGTGGTGGGTTTTTATCTTGCTCTTTCATCTGCTGTGTTTTTCTGTCTTCTCATTTTGCTTATCTTACTGTGTTTGGGTTCTCCTTTATGCAGGCTGCAGGTTTGGAGTTCCCATTGTGTAGACTTCCTTGTGGAGGGGACTAGTGCCTATGTTCTGGTGGATGAGGCTGGATCTTGTCTCTCTGGGGCAGGTCCATGTCTGGTGGTGTGTTTGGGGTGTCTGTGGACTTATTATGATTTTAGGTAGCCTTTCTGCTAATTGGTGGTGTTGTGTTCCTGTCTTGCTAGTTGTTTGGCATAGGGTGTCCAGCACTGTAGCTTGCTGGTCGTTGAGTGAAGCTGGGTGCTGCTGTTGAGATACAGATTTCTGGGAGATTTTCGCCGTTTGATATTAGGTGGAGCTAGGAGGTCTCTTGTGGACCAGTGTCCTGAAATTGACTCTCCCACCTCAGAGGCACAGCACTGACTCCTGACTGCATCACCACATGGCTCAGAATAAAAGGGAGAAAAAGTAGAAAGAAAGAAAGAAAGAAAGAAGAAAGAAAAAAGAAAGGAAGGAGGGAGGGAGGAAGGGATGGAGGGAGGGCAGAAGGAAGGAAGGGAAGAAAAAGAGAAAGAAGATAAAATAAAAGAAGATAAAATAAAGTTAGTAAATAAAAAATAATTATTAACAAAAAATTTCCTTTTTAAAAACAAATAAAAAAAGTGACGGATAGAAACCTAGGTGGGGTTAAAGGAGCAGCTGCTTCGGGGGCTCTGGCTCACTCAGGTCTGTGGGAGGGAAGGGTACGGAGTGCGGGGCGAGCCTGCAGTGGCAGAGGCTGGCATGTTGTTGCACCAGCCTGAGGCGTGCCGTGCGTTTTCCCCGGGAAGTTGTCCCTGGATCCCGGGACCCTGGCAGTGGCGGGCTGCACAGGCTGCCCGGAAGGGGGGTGTGGATAGTGAACTTTGCTTGCACACCGGCTTCTTGGTGGCGACAGCAGCAGCCTTAGTGTCTCATGCCCGTCTCTGGGGTCCGCGCTGTTAGCCGCGTCTAGTAGGTTTTTCTGTAGGAGTTGTTCCACGTGTAGATGTATTTCTGATGTATCTGTGGTGAGGAAGGTGATTTCCACGTCTTACTCTTCCACTATCTTCCCCTCGTCCCCCAGTTTTGTTCTTTTTCACGTTTCATCTTATTAGATTCCTTTTTTATTCCATACACATTTTAATATTGTTTGTTCTATTTCTTTGAAAACTGCCATTGGAAGTTTGATAAGAATTGCATTAAATCTGTATTTGTTTGTGGTAGTAAAGACAACATTAATTTTTTCATTCATGAGCATGGAATATCTTTCAATTTTGTTGTCTCTGCTTCAGTTCTTTTTACTAAATTATAGTTTTTATTTTACCAACTTTTACTTTCTTGGTTAAATTTATTCCTAGGTAATTTACTCCTTTTGATGCAACTGTGAATGGAATTGATTTCTTAACTTCTTTAATAGTTTGATATTACTTGTACAAATTTTTGTATATCAATTGTGTATATTGAAACTTTAATTCATTCATTATTTCTAAAGTTTTTTGGGTCCAAATTTTGAACTTTAGGCTTCTCTACTTAATATCATGTCTTCTGCAAATAGTTGTAGTCTTACTTCTTTCTTTCCAGTTTAAACACTTTTATTTCTTTTTCACCTGAATGCTCAGTCTAGAACTTCTAATGCTATGTTGAATAAATGAGTTAAAATTTGGCATTTTTGTCTTGTTCCAGATCTTACAGAGAAACCTTTTAGGTCTTCACCATTGTGTATGGTAGCTGTGGGCTTTTCATATATGACTTTTAATATAATGAGCTATGTTCCAGCCATACTCATTTTTGAAGTGTTTTCATTTTAAGTGGATGTTCTATTTTGTTATATAACTTCTGTGTGTCTCTTGAGATAAGCATATGATTTTTATATTACATTATATTAATTTCTGTATCACGTTAATTGATATGTTTATGTTAAACCATTATTGCACACCTGGAATTAATTGTACTTTATCATGTTGTATGATTCTTTTTTTTAATTTCCCTCCATTCATCTAGTAATATTATAACAAATTTAATTTTCTAATGATAAAACCTTGCTTTATTGAGATAAACTCAAATTTGTCATTATATATTATCATTTTTATATGCTGTTAAATTTGATTAGCCTTTCTTTTTGCTTATGTTGGCATTTGAAGTATAAACTCTCCAAGTACTGCTTTAGCTTCATCTCACACATTTTGATTGGCACTACTTTTTATTATCATTCATTTAAAAATATTCTCTAATTTCTATAAACATTTCTTCTTTGAACCAATTATTTAGCAGTGTTTTCCAATTCTAAAAATTCTTTTAAAATTACCGTTTAATCATTGATTCCTTCTTTTTAAAATTATTTTTATTTGTTTGAATTTTATTTATTTTTTTATACAGCAGGTGGTTATTAGTTATCCATTTTATACATATTAGTATATATATGTCAATCCCAATCTCCCAATTCATCATACCACCATGACCCCCGCCACTTACTCCCTTTGGGGTCCATACGTTTCTTCTCTACATCTGTGTCTCAGTTTCTGCCCTGCAAACCGGTTCATCTGTATCATTTTTCTAAGTTCCACATATATGTGTTAATATACGATATTTGTTTTTCTCTTTCTGACTAACTGCAGTCTGTGTGACAGTCTCTAGATCCATCCACGTCTGTACAAATCACCCAATTTCGTTCCTTTTTATGGCTGTGTAATATTCCATTGTATATATGTACCACATCTTCTTTATCCATTCATCTGCCATTGGGCACTTAGGTTGCTTCCACATCCTGGCTATTGTAAATAGTGCTGCAATGGACATTGGAGTACATGTGTCTTTTTGAATTATGGTTTTCTCTGGGTATATGTCCAGTAGTGGGATTGCTGGGTCACATGGTAATTCCATGTTTAGTTGTTTAAGCAACCTCCATACTGTTCTCCATAGTGGCTGTATCAATTTACATTCCCAGCAACAGAGCGAGACGGTTCCCTTTTCTCCACACGCTCTCCAGCATTTGTTGTTTGTAGATTTTCTGATGATGCCCATTCTAACTGGTGTGGGTGATACCTCATTGTTGTTTTGATTTCCATTTTTCTAATAATTGGTGATGTCGAGCAGCTTTTCATGTGATTCTTGGCCATCTGTATGTCTCCTTTGGAGAAATGTCTATTTAGGTGTTCTGCTGACTTTTGGATTGCATTGTTTGTTTTTTTTAATATTGAACTGCATGAGCTGTTTATATATTTTGGAGATTAATCCTTTGTGTGTTGATTCATTTCAAATTATTTTCTTCCATTCTGAGGGTTGTGACCCAAGATATGCGCTATCCTGGAGAATGCTCCATGAGAACTTTAGAAGAATGTGTATTCTGTTGTTTTTGGATGGAGTGTCCTATAAATATCAATTAAGTCCATCTTGTTTAATGTATCATTTAAAGCTTGTGTTTCCTTATTTATTTTCATTTTGGATGATCTGTCCATTGAAAGTGAGGTGTTAAAGTTCCCCTACTATGATTGTGTTAGTATTGCCTTATGTATTGAGGTGCCCCTTATGTATTGAGGTGCATAAATATTTTTCTACATCCTTGTTAAATGTTTCTTGCATTTTCTCTATTCTATTTCCAAGATTTTGGATCATCTTTACTATCTTTACTATCATTATTCTGAATTCATTTTCAGGTAGACTGCCTATTTCCTATTCAGTTGTTAGGTCTGGTGGGGTTTGCTTGTTCCTTCATCTTCTGTATGTTTTCCGTCATCTCATTTTGCTTAAGTTACTGTGTTTGGGGTCTCCTTTTCGCAGTCTGCATGTTCGTAGTTCCTGTTGTTTTTGGTGTCTGTCCCCATTGGCTAAGGTTGGTTCAGTGGATTGTGTATGCTTCCTGGTGGAGGGGACTAGTGCCTGTGTTTTGGTGGATGAGGCTGGGTCTTGTCTGTCTGGTGGGCAGGTGCACATCTGGTGTGTTTTGGGGTGTCTGTGGACTTATTATGATTTTAGGCAACCTCTCTGCTAATGGGTGAGGTTGTGTTCCTGTTTTGTTAGTTGTTTGGCCTAGGGCCAGCACTGTAGCTTGCTGATCCAGCACTGTAGCTTGCTGGTCGTTGAGTACAGCTGGGTCTTGGTGTTGAGATGGAGATCTCTGGGAGATTTTTGCTGTTTGATATTACATGGAGCTGGGAGGTCTCTTGTTGACGAGTGTCCTGAATTTGGCTCTCCCACCTCAGAGGCACAGCTCTGATGCCTGACTGGAGCACCAAGACCCTTTCATCCACCCGGCTCAGAATAAAAGGGAGAAAAATGAAAGAATGAAAGAAAGAAAGAAAGAAAGAAAGAAAGAAAAGATAAAATAAATAAAGTTATTAAAAGAGAAAACAATTACTAAGAAAAACCTTTTTAAAGTAATAAATAAAAAAAAGACAGACAGAACCCTAGGACAATTGGTAAAAGCAAAGCTATACAGACAAAATCACTCACAGAAGTATACACACACACACTCACAAAAAGAGAAAAAGGGGAAAAAATATATATCTTTGCTCCCAAAGTCCACCTCCTCTATTTGGGACGATTCATTGTCTATTCAGGTATTCCACAGATGCAGGGTACATCAAGTTGATTGAGGAGATTTAATCCGCTGCTCCTGAGGCTGCTGGAAGAGATTTCCCTTTCTCTTCTTTGTTCGCACAGCTCCTGGGGTTCAGCTTTGGATGTGGCCCCGCCTCTGCGTGTAGGTCTCATGAGGGCATCTGTTCTTCGCTCAGACACGATGAGGTTAAAGGAGCAGCTGATTCGGGGGCTCTGGCTCACTCAGGCCGGGGGGAGACGTAGGGGTACAGATGTGGGGCGAGCCTGCGGTGGCAGAGTCCGGCGTGACATTGCAGCAGCCTGAGGCCCGCCGTGCGTTCTCCCGGGGAAGTTGTCCCTGGATCACGAGAACCTGGCAGTGGCGGGCTGCACAGGCTTCTGGGAGGGGCGGTGTGAAGAGTGACCTATGCTCGCAAATAGGCTTCTGGGTGGCGGCAGCAGCAGCCTTAGCGTCTCATGCCCATCTCTGGGGTCCGCGCTTTCAGCCACGGCTTCCGCCCATCTCTGGAGCTCCTTTAAGCAGCGCTCTTAATCCCCTCTCCTTGCGCACCAGGAAACAAAGAGGCAAGAAAAAGTCTTTTGCCTCTTCAGCAGGTCCAGACGTTTCCCTGGACTCCCTCCCGGCTAGCCGTGGTGCACTAACCCCTTCAGGCTGTGTTCACGCTGCCAGTCCTCTCCCTGTGCTCTGACCAAAGTCCGA
>NW_020172465.1:0-174 GCF_003031525.2 Neophocaena asiaeorientalis asiaeorientalis | reverse complement strand
GTTGTTCTGTAGGAGTTGTTCCACGTGTAGATGTATTTCTGGTGTATCTGTGGGGAGGAAGGTGATCTCCACGTCTTACTCTTCCGCCACCTTCGATTGTCCGTAAACTTGTTTTTAAGTATTTATTTCTTCTAGGTGGTATTTTCAAGTGGATTTTTCTTCTTTTTTTTTTTT
>NW_020172464.1:1245591-1245927 GCF_003031525.2 Neophocaena asiaeorientalis asiaeorientalis | reverse complement strand
ACAGTGACAGCTTTACTTCTTCTATTCCAATTTGTATTCCTGGTTCATAAATGGGTGTTGAATTTTCTCAAAAGCTTTTTCTTCATCTATTGAGATGATCATTTGGTTTTTCTTCTTCAATGTGTTAATATGGTGTAGCACATTGATTGTTTTGCATATATTGAAGAATCCTTGCATTCCTGGGATAAATCCCACTTGATCACGGTGTCTGATCCTTTTAATGCGTTGTTGTATTCTGTTTGCTAGTATTTTGTTGAGGATTTTTGCATCTATATTCATCAGTGATATTGGTCTGTAATTTTCTTTTGTGTAGTATCTTTGTCTGGTTTTGGTATC
>NW_020172464.1:1217509-1245434 GCF_003031525.2 Neophocaena asiaeorientalis asiaeorientalis | reverse complement strand
ATTGGTCTGTTCATATTTTCTACTTCTTCCTGGTTCAGTCTTGGAAGGTTATACCATTCTAAGAATTTGTCCATTTCTTCCAGGTTGTCCATTTTATTTCCATAGAGCTGCTTGTAGTAGTCTCTTAGGTTGCTTTGTATTTCTGAAGTGTCTGTTGTAACTTTTCCTTTTTCATTCCTAATTTAATTGATTTGAGTTCTCTCCCTCTTTTCCTTGAGGAGTCTGGCTAATGGTGTATCAATTTCGTTTATCCTCTCAAAGAACCAGCTTTTAGTTCTATTGATCTTTGCTATTGTTTTCTTTGTTTCTATTTTAGATGGGTTTTTCAAAATGGGGACCGTTCCCCTCAGTATGATTTTAAAAGGCACCCACTTTTTCCTATGCACAACTTCCCCCATAACTAAGGTGACACCTGCCCAATGAGTAGGGATTAGTGGCAGCTGGAGCTGACGGTCAGTTGTCAGGACGCAGACGTACCAGGCATAGTAATAACAGCAGGGACAGAGCGCCTTTGGTCAGCTCCACCTGCATGTAAGAGTGGGGGAAATAATAGTAAAGTTGGGAGGGGAGAGACAAAGCCATATGCCAATCCAGAGCCTGGCACATAGTCGGTGCTCGCTGTTGGGGGGGAGGGCGGCTGAAGGGAGCGCCTTCAGCTACATATCCTAAGATACTTTAGCAAGAAGGAAATAGCTTCTCCTGATGCACTTTCAAATCTTCAAGGCACCGAGAGCTCCCTGCTGCAATTTTTCATGTCTGACATGAAATGTTCAATATAGTAATCAATCTCTTTTTCTCTCTCTTGAAGGCTTGGTTTAAGAGTAGAAGGGCCAAGTGGAGGAGACATCAGAGGGCACTAATGTTCAGTAACATGCCCCCCGTGCCCCCTGTTGTCGTCAGCTCGTGTGAGCCCTGCCCTGCCGTCTCGCGTCAGGAGCTGAATTCGTTATGCGATCTTCTGGAGCCACTGCTGATGGACCTGTCCCTGCTGACCAGACGGCCCGTGCCACCCAAGCCACCTGTGCCACCCATGCTGCCCGTGCCGCCCATGCCGCCCGTGCCACCTGTGCTGCCTGAGTATCCCATGCCACCCATGCAGCCCATGGTGCCCATGCGGCCCGTGCCACCCATGCCGCCCATGCAGCTCATGTGGCCCGTGCACCCCGTGCCACTAATGCCACCCGTGCAACCCATGCCTCCCGTGCCACCCATGCTGCCTGAACCACCCCTGTGGCACGTGCAACCCATGCCACACATGACGCCCATGCAGCCCTTTCCTCCTACGCTGTTGCCTTCTCCACCCAGGATTCTTCCACACTTGTGTCCCTGTAGGTGCCCTCATGCGGCATGGCCTGGTCCCTGACCATCGGCGGTCCTACGGTAGCCCTAGTTTCATCTTAAATGGTGTCCATGACAGTTTTTTTCAAAGTGCCTTTGAGCCAGTTTCAAATTCTGCATACCTCACCACCAAGAACAGTTCCCCAAATGCCTGCAAAGTATATTAAATAGAAGTAGAGCCCTTGACCCACTGTTTTAGGGCAAGTTTTTGTATTTTCAATAAAGTTGTGAGTTCTCTGCATATTTGTTCTCTGTGTCACATGGGGTTAGTAAATTTGATGGAAATTGCTAAGCCAACGCCATTCAGACCGAATGCCCAGGAGGCCTCCTTTCATGCAGTAACAGCCCTGAGTCACCATCATAGGCCATGCACATCTCAGAAGTTTGCCAGGTGCCCGTGAGGGGTTTACACAGACCTACCTGTTCTCTTCCACCCTCTCCCCCAGCACACATGCTCCCCGCACGCTGCCCCATTGGGACCACCTAGATGTGCCAGACGGGTGGTGTGAGTCTCGAATGGGAGAACAGTGTGTTTCAAAGCAGGCCTGAGGCCCATTCATGGTGACCAGCTCAGGTACAAGGAGGACTCCAAGGGACACTTCTGCAGTGACTACTCATAGGGCTTTACGGAAGAGGGAGCGGGGCACCGTCGGCTTCTCTCCCAGTTCTGTTCACCGCCTTCCCTGTTGGGAAGGGCACGTGGGGACAGAAACCACGCTAGCGGAGGGGGAGGGGCCTACCTCTGCGAAGGTAGCAAAAGAGGAGATTGTCCAGGCCCACATGCGGCTCTTATCACCCCCTCTTCCCCACCCCAAGATACGGAAAGCATACCATAGCTCCTTCTGCAGCCCAGAGCTGACGGATGATGTGGTCTTCAACTGTATTTTGTCACCTTCAACATCCTTGGGAGAACCCTGGTTCCAGCTAATTCAACACTGAAAGGGAGCCTCTTGGGTGAGTGTTGCCTGAAGCCAGGAGGTGGTGGTCCCTGAGCACTGATCCAGGATAATCACTTTATTTAAAAGAAGCAGGTAGGGCTTCCCTGGTGATGCAGTGGTTAAGAGTCTGCCTGCGGGAAGGTCCCACATGCCGCGGAGCAACTAAGCCCGTGCGCCACAACTACTGAGCCTGTGTGCCACAACTACTGAAGCCCGCACAACTAGAGCCCGTGCTCCGCCACAAGAGCAGCCACTGCAATGAGAAGCCCCCCAACTACAGAAAGCCCAAACACAGCCACAAAGACCCAACACAGCCAAACATAAAATAAATTCATTTTAAAAATAAAAATAAATAAAAGCAGCAGGTATGGGAACATATGTATATGTAAAACGGATCCACTTTGTTATAAAGCAGAAACTAACACACCATTGTAAAGCAATTATACTCCAGTAAAGGTGTTAAAAGAATAAAAATGAAAAATAAAATAAGAGCAGCAGGTAGACCTTACCTTTGCTCATGGGGCCTTCTTCAAATGGAAGTGTCAGGTAGAAAACACACACGCACACACACAGATACTACACAGGTATGCACCCTGTATCACATGTCTGTGATAGAAGCACAAACATACCCAGAAAATACCCGGAACACAAGCAGAATTGGCTTGTGTTATTAAAATAACCCTTCTGAAATGTATCTAGTGGCCTGTTGTCCTTGCCTTCGGTTATTTCAGGTTCGATGCTGGGAAAGAACGTGTGTCCTCATCCACCCTGGCCTTGCGGACGGGGATGGGCTCATGGGGAACTGAAGCAGTGTCCATGCTGCATCGCCAGTTTATTTACCCAGGCACACACAACCCTTCTTGTTTCTTTTATTTATTTTTATTTTATAATGAATTTATTTTATGTTTGGCTATGTTGGGTCTTTGTGGCTGTGCGTGGGCTTTCTGTAGTTGCGGCGCTTCTCATTGCAGTGGCTGCTCTTGTGGCAGAGCACGGGCTCTAGGTGTGCGGGCTTCAGTATTTGTGGCACACAGGCTCAGTAGCTGTTGCGCACGGGCTTATTTGCTCCGCGGCATGTGGGACCTTCCCGCAGGCAGACTCTTAACCACTGCGTCACCAGGGAAGCCCTACCTGCTTCTTTTAAATAAAGTGATTATCCTGGATCAGTGCTCAGGGACCACCACCTCCTGGCTTCAGGCAACACTCACCCAAGAGGCTCCCTTTCAGTGTTGAATTAGCTGGAACCAGGGTTCTCCCAAGGATGTTGAAGGTGACAAAATACACTTGAAGGCCACATCATCTGTCAGCTCTGAGCTGGGGAAGGAACTACGATATGCTTTCCGCGTCTGGGGGTGGGGGAGAGGGGGTGAGAAGAGCCACATGCGGGCCTGGACAGTCTCCTCTTACGTTAACTTCGCAGAGGTAGGCCCCTCCCCCTCCGCTAGCATGGTTTGTGTCCCCACGTGCCCTCCACAACAGGGAAGGTGGTGAACAGCACTGGGAGAGAAGCCGACGGTCCCCTGCTCCCTCGTCTTTTAAATGGTCTTAATTGGTAAGATTCAAAGATAATGACCTATGTCAGAACCCAGTTTTATGTTACTAATATTATTAGTCTATGAAATCTCTCAGGCTGGGATCCTCTGCCCTTAACCAGTGTGCTTTGTATATGGAGTGGTTGGTGTCTCATGTAAGACAATCTGTCTCAATTCCAACAAAGAAAGGAAAGTGCTTTGCTAAGTGTCATCTCTGAGCTCACTGCCTGGAAGACACCATACAAACGCAGGACCCACACAGACGTGCTGCTGAGATGGCATGGAGTGGTAGAGGCATGCAGTTTGGGAGGAGGAAGTGTAGAAGGCATTGTGGCTCAATAGGAAGAAGACAAACTTCGGGCTCAGAGGGTTTCAAATCATAGCTCTGCCACGTACTGGCTTTGTGACTTTCGACAGACTGTTTCAGCTTTCTGAGCCTCATCCATACAATAGGATCTTAATAATAGTTCATAGGGCTGAAAAGAAGATGAAATGAAGAGATTCATGTAGAGCACTCAGAACAATGCCTGGCAAGCTGTAGGTGTTCAATAAACATTAGCTACCGTGATGATGATTAAATAAGACACTAACAACAACAGATGGAAAAAAACAGTAAAGGAATCAGAAAGAGCCCACTGCTTCCCTGAAGCTGGGAGAATTTTCTCAGTACTACAGGGACAGATGTGTCTTGAGCTGTCACTGATTAGGGTCTATGCCCAGCAGCCAAGGAAGAAGAAGGATTTGTATGGACACTCATTGATGAGCACACAAGCTGCAGAGCTATGAATACTGCTGCTGCTGCTGGGGACTGGCCTCAGTTCTGCTCACTTGTCTGAATCCCACAAAGCCCATAAGACTAACTGCTATGATCCTTCTAGTGCCACAGCAGGCCCCAAACCATAGCTTTGCCCTCTTTCTGGGCACAGGAAAAAAAAAAAATTTACTGCAAAAATAGCAAAACTTGACCAACGAAAAGAATAATGTAAAAATGGTTTTCAGGCGCCCTCTTCTGGAAAATCTGGGCAAGGGCTTTCCCAAAGACATCTCTGGATCTGGTCACTCAATAATGGGGCCTCAAGGGAGATTGATGGGCTCCCCATTTAGGAACTCGGGGCCAGGTACCAGATTACCTGGAGAGGCTGCATGGTGATAGCCCTTTGCCTTTCTTGGTGAGTCTGAAGATGAATGAGAGAGCTCCACTGTCTTAGCTTCGGACACAATTATTGGCCTGTTATTGGGCCTTGGTGGATATTGAGCACATGATTCATGGCTGTGAAGTAATCTTAAGACCATAAGTTCCAATCATGTCATGGATACAAGCAGATGTCTCAAGTCACCTCGTGGAGGTGGCTCAGGAATCTTCTATGTAAATGGTACATAGGAATGTGCAAAACTCGGCCCAGATGGGGTCTCAGAACTCCCTGAAAAGTTCTCAGGAGTGTCCCTTTGGCTGTCTGGCATACTGCCCGAAGAGCCAGTGCCTCCACTGGCCCTATGAGGGTCCAGAGACAAAGACCTCCCTGGACCATAAATGGGCCTGATCAGCACACCTGATGGCTCCTCCCGGTTAACTACTAACGAGCAGGAATAGGGCGCAGCTGCCATCCAACCTGAGAACGACCTTTCCCTTACGGAGCATGGTAAGGGATGCGCAGCACAATGGGCAGAGCTTCATGCAGTGGGGATGTCTGTCCAGGTCGCTTCAGCAAAGAAGGCTTTCTGTATCTTCACTGACTCATGGATGTGGCTAATGGCCTTGCCATTTGGTCAGCCTTCTGGCAAGACTCAGACTGGCATACAGAACAAGCCTCCCTGTGGAAACAATCTGTGTTCCTCTTTAGGTAAGGTGTTTTTATTCTCTGACTTTTTTTTCAAGATTTTCTCTTTGTGTTTGGTTTTCTGCAATTTGAATATGATATGCCTAGGCGGGTTTGGGTTTTTTTTTGGCACTTATCCTGCTTGGTGTTCTCTGAACTTCCTAGATGTGTGGTTTGATTTCTATCATTAATCTTACAAAAATCCCAGCCATTATTACTTCAAATATTTCATCTGTTTCTTTTCTTTCTTCTGCTTTTGGTAGTCCCATTATACATATGTTATACTTTTTGTAATTGTCCCACAATGATTGGAGATATTCTATTCCATTTTTAATTTTTTTCTCTTTACATTTAAGTTTGGGAAGTTTCTACTGATATATATTCAAACTCTCTGATTCTAATCTCAGCCCTTTCCAATCATCTGATGGGTCCATCAAATGTATTCTTTATTTCTTTACAGTGTTTTTTATTCTAGTATTTCCTTTATATTCTTTCTAAGGGTTTCTATCTCTGTTTACATGATCCATCTGTTCTTGCATGTTGTCCACCTTTTCCACTAGAGCCCTTAGCATATTAATCATTTATTTTTAATTCTCAGTCTGATAATTTCATAATCTCTGCTATACCTGAATCTGGTTCTGACACTTGCTTTTTCTCTGCAGACTCTTTCCTATTATCATGCCATGTAATTTTTTTGTTGAAAGCCAATCATGAATTGTCAGGTATTAGGACATAGACAGGCCTTTGTATGACATCTTACTTTTATTTGGCCAGGAGATATGCTGTGTTTACTGTTTTCTGTATCTGTAGTATCAGAGGATTCAATTTCCACAAGCATCTTTGATTTTGTCTGCTGGCATCTTTAGTTTCCCCTACAAACCCCATTGAGTCTGAGCCTTCATTTCTTTCCAGCTGTGACCCGCTGTCACAGCTGAAAGAGTAAGGAGCCCTTACTGAAGTTTCATCAGGTCTGTGTTGAGGAGACACGTTCTGTAATCCTATGATTTGGTCTCGGTCGTTTAGTGTGCCTGTCCCCTGGGCTGTGACCTTCACAAGTACTTCTCAGGTTTTTTCTTCCCTTATGTGAAGGCGGATGGCCAGAGGGTCTGAAGTTTAGTAATTTCCCTTACCCCAAGTCCAAGAAGGCTCTGGTGAAGTCTTCTCCCTTGCTGGGTAGGCCATTGTATGGAAAATGCTCTTGGCTTATTTCAAAATGGTTACTTCTCCCCTCTCCCTGGCCAAACAGCAGGCAATTTTTCTCTGATATTTACCAAGAAAACCTGTTGAGGATCCGAAGGGTAAACACCACGATTGTCGGGGGTGGGGGGGGTGCTTAGATTAGGCCCCCAGGAGTTTTTAATTCTCAAGTTAGTCCACACTCAGTCACCAGCAATTCATTGAAGCTACCATTTAAGTCCCAGTTTTACAGATTCCAGCAGTTTCTGCCTCAGGTGTGCTGATCTGTGTTCACTATAATCTGTAATCTCTAGCATCACCTGTTTCTCCAGTTTGGTGGTTGCAATTTGTCCCATGACCTCAATTCTCTGATGTGGCCAAGAATAGTCATTCACTGCTTTGTGTGTGCCCTCCAAGAGTGGAGTCTCTGTTTCCCTTAGTCCTGTCGAAGTCCTGCAATCGATTCCCACTAGCCTTTAAAGTCTGATTCTCTAGGAATTCCTCCTCCCGTTGCCGGACCCGCAGGTTGGGAAGCCTGACATGGGGCTCAGAGCCTTCACTCCAGTGGGTGGACTTCTGTGGTATAAGTGTTCTCCAGTTTGTGAGTCACCCACCCAGCAGTTATGGGATTGGATTTTATTGTGATTGCGCCCCTCCTACCGTCTCATTGTGGCTTCTCCTTTGTCTTTGGATGTGGGGTGTCCTTTTTGGTGAGTTCCAGTGTCCTCCTGTCGATGACTGTTCAGCAGTTAGCCGTGACCCCAGTGCTCTCGCAGGAGGGAGTGAGAGCACGCCCTTCTACTCTGCCATCTTGAACCAATCTCTAGTCATTGATTTTTAATCTGTTCATATTTTTTCTTGTGAGGGTGGGAATAAGTTGCAAGTTCTTTACTTATTGGAGTGGAATCTTTACTTTAGATTTTAGACATTGTTTTCTTTAGCTCTTTGGACATATTAAAATATCTGATAAAAGTCCATGAAAAGGCATGGAAGAACCTTAAATGCATTATTACTAAATGAACAAAGCCAACTCAAAAAGGCTACATACTGGGACTTCCCTGGTGGTGCAGTGGTTAAGACTCCGCACTCCCAATGCAGGGGGCTGGGTTCGATCCTTGGTCGGGGAACTAGATCCCACATGTATGCCGCAACTAAGAGTTCACATGCCGCAACTAAGGAGCCCATGTGCTGCAACTAAGGAGCCTGCCTGCCACAACTAAGACCTGGCACAACCAAATAAATAAATGTTTAAAAAAAATTAAAAAGGCTACATATTGTATGATTCCAATTATATGCCATTGTGGAAAAGGTAAAATTATGGAGACAGAAAAAAAGACCAGTGACTGTCAGGGGTCGGGGTCGGGGAAGGGATGAGTAGGCAGAGCACAGAGGATTTTTAGGGCAGTGAAAATACTCTGTTCGATACTATAGTGATGGATACACGTCATAATACATTTGTCCAAATCCACAGAATGCATAACACCAATAGTCCCCTGGTTCATTCTCCAAACTCCTTTGGAGCATCTCTCCTCCTCACTCCTGATATCCAGTCACACGGCCTTTCATAGAACATATGAAACTTTCCCAATTCAGGATTTTTGCCCAACACCTTTCATCTGGCTTATTTATCTTTCAGGTTAAGCTTTCGTGTCCCTTCCTGGAGGGGCCTTCCTTGCCCTCACAACCTAAATCAGAATCCATTGTATTCTCTCTCCTTGTACCATGTTCCTTACGTGGACACACTTACCACCATTCATGTATTTATTAGTTTATTGTCTGAGTCCCTAGTAGGGAGGCAAATTTCATGACAGTAAGGAAAGCATCTGTCTTGCTCCCTGATGTACTCCCAGCACCTAGCCCAGGGCCCAAGTGGAGTAGGTAGGTGCTCAGTTGACACATGTGGAATGAGTGAATAAAGGAGGTTTATTCATCCACTCTGTGAGGTTGATGCCATTACCTCAGAGTAGTTTAGTGACTGCCACACAGCTAGCAAGTGGACATAAATGGGTGAGATCTCAGAATTAAGTTCTTAGGTGAATACACCATCTAGGAAAGTATTTGCTAAGGGGATGGAAAGTAGGGGTGGGGGAGGAGTGGGGTGTGGAGCAAGGCAGTTTGGACGATTCCAGACCAGTCACTCTCAGGGAAATGGTCCCCGGGGGAGGGGAAGGGGAGAACCTGCAACACATATGTTCAGCATTTTACATGTTGAAAATTATCTTCTGTTTTCATAATACAGACTGCCCTGGCTGGGAAGGCTAATAGAAAATTATCCTTCTTCTGAGGACAGATTTTCCGATTTATGGGAAGGAGGCAGGTTTAAAAGGCGACAGGGAAACTGCCCCCAGCTTTCTACCATTTCCCTAAGCAAGTAAAGGGCTGAGGGGCGTAGGAGATGTGTCGGCACGGGTGACGCCAGGACCACACTCGCGCAGGGGAAAGTGGATCTTGGTGGCATGGCGCCCCACAGGCTGCACATCCCTCCCCGCCGCAAAGACTCCCTTCCACAACACCCCCAGCCGGCCTGCACCTTACTTCTCAGACTCCACACGCCCCCCCACCGCAGCCCTCCGCGAGCTCCACTTCACCCCACGTCACCTAGCAGTCACACATCAACCCACGAATGGCGAGAAGCTTGCAGGGAAGGCACGGCTGTGGGGAGTCCGCGCTCAGCGGCGGCGTGGAGCCGACTCCACAGCAGAGGGCGCCGGAGAGCCTCGCAGCGCCGGCCCGCCGGACGCTCGCGCGCAGGGGCCGCCTCCATGCCGGGTAGCTCGCAGGCAGGTAGTAAGCCAAGGCCGCCAGCCACGCCCTTCTAAGAAACAGACTCTTCCCGACTTCCGAGGCTCCGCAGTGAGTTCGCTACTTTGAATGGCCCTATGGATAGCTGCAAAATAAAGGTTAATTGCTATTATTATTATCATTTATCACATGTATCGGTAACAGGTGATCTTAAGAAAGAAGCCAAGGATCTATGGAATAAGAACAGAAGTGCAGATTGTGTTTGGGTAGTTTGCTTTTGTTTCTTTTGTGGTTTGGGTTTCAGGGTGTGCTATTTCGGCATATAGTGTTTTTTGTTTGTCTGTTTCTTAAGGTATAGGTTAAAAATTGTCTTTGTGGGGAGATTGAGATTGACATATATACAATACTATATATAAAATACATCACTAATAAGGACCCACTGTATAGCACAGGGAACTCTACTCAGTACTCTGTAATGACCTACATGGGAAAAGAATCTAAAAAAGAGTGGATATATGTATATGTATAACTGAATCACTTTGCTGTACACCTGAAACTAACACAACATTGTAAATCAACTATACTGCAATAAAAATGAATTTTAAAAATTGTCTTTCTGGGAAAAGACTTATTCTTCTAGAGTGATTTGACACATTTCTGGAGAAATGCATTAACATTCCCTTCACAAAAAACTGATGGGAAGGGGATAATGGGAACAACAACTTCATATGCCAAGGAAAACAGATAAGGTGTGAGGAGACCATTTATTGACATTTAAACCCCCACACGCACTTTTTGTATTTTTTTTTTAAATAAAGAACTTCTCTAGGAATGAAATTGACCAAGTCAAAGAACATTAGACCTGGAAGGAATTTTCGAAATTAAACCACCTTCTCATTATTATATATGTGGAACAGGAGGCGCAGAGAGGATAAGTGTCGTTCAAAGTCACGGAACACCTGTGTGCAGTCAGGGCTGATTTCCAGTCTGGAGCTCAAGTGGGAAGCAGTATCTCTCAGGGAAAGGACAGTAGTGTGATGTTTAAGGATTTTATTCTTTATTAAGTAATTATTGTAGGAAAAGTTGGGAGAAGTTAACATTTGAATTTACCTAGAGTCCTACCACTTCGAAATGCTCATTGTATTTTTGCTGTATAATATTCCAGACTTCTTCATGTATGCAAATACTGGTAAAAATGCTGTATTTACTAAAATTGGATCATTCTATCCATACTTCTTTGCAATATAATTCCTAACAGATGCATAACTATTCTGTTGGATGGAGTGACTTTTATTAATTTAATCAGTCCCTTATGATAAACATATAAGCTTTTTCTAATGTTAAACTCTTATAAAAGATGCTGCACTAAACATTCCTGTTTGTACATCTTTTGCTGAAGTGATGTCTGCCTATTGTTCAGTTTGAATTTTTGTAGGAATGTAGTGCAACGGTATAGGCTGGGTTTGAACTCCAGCTCTGGAATTTACTGTGTGTCTTTGCACAAATCACAGCCTTTCTAGGCTCCAGTTTCCTCATCTTTAAGTGGAAGCAATCAGACTACTGATTGCCTACAGCTATTGGGAGGATTAAATGAGATAATACACGTAAAATAATTGGTTAGTGCCTAGCACATAGCAAATCCTCAATCAATATTAGCCATTATTATTATTATTACCACCATGACCCCTGAAGAAGGCTGTTTCTTCAAAATGACTCCCATAGTTTCTATTACTCTTTAAAAGAGAGTAATCAGAATTTCATAAAGAAGTTTTTAGGTGTAAAACTTTAGTAGTTAAATGAATATTTCCTATTTCTAACTTCATTTATCCAGAGGATAAATAATAAAGTGTGGGCTGTAGAGCTACTTAACCATGTTCTAGTTATAATAGGCTTACTGTCAGTCAAACCAGGAAATCATAGCTTTTCATTGGAAGTTCTTATGTAAAAATCAACTGTTTTGTGACAAATAAAACCACCCCTGATTCTTTCTTCTTTGGAAAATCCTCAAAGCACAGCTTATCCAAAAAAAACAGCAGAATATCTATGCTATCACCTATGCAGCTTCCCAGTGCCTTCAAGCTATTCTCTTCTGATTTTCTCTTGTATCCATGGGCCCACTATTTCTTATTCTTAATAGGTGTGGGAGAGAGCACAGAAGAAGTTGTTGCCTCTGAAGCTTTGCTTTTAATCTGGGAAGACACCATGAGTCACACTGGGACAGATTTCAGGTTCATGTTCCCATCTGAAGCTTTGGAAACTAGTCACTATTCCTACCAAAGCCTATACAGTTAACCCAAGCCTGTGTTACCCTTATTTCTCCAAGGGCTGTCAAAAAATAAGGAAACACTCACTCTGTTTTATTGATTGATTTGTATATTTTTAATTCAGGTATAGTTGATGTACAATAAGTTTCAAGTGTACAACATAGTGATTCACAATTTTTAAAGGTTATAGTACATTTATAGTTATTATAAAATATTGACTATATTTCCTGTGCTGTACAGTATATCTTTGTAGCTTATTTATGTTACACATAGTAGTTTGAGTCTCTTAATCCCCTTCTTCTATCTTGTCCCTCCCTACTGCGTCTCTTCCACTGGTAACCACTAGTTTGTTTTCTATATCTGTTGCCAAAATTCGGCCTTTGTTCACAGGTGCTGAATAGAAATGTGGAGACAGAGTTTTGGGTGAAGTAGGAAAGAACAGCTTTATCGCTTTGCCAGACAAAGGGGGCCACAGCAGGCTAATGCCCTCAAGACTGTGTGACCTACCCTAGAGGGGGTAGTGAGGACTCTTATAGTGTTCAAGGAGCAGGGCATGATCAGATTCTTCTGATTGGTTGGTGGTGAGGTAAGTAGGGGTCAGCATCATCAACCTTCTGGTTCCAACAGGTCTGGGGGTCTCCGTGCTTGTGGGCAGCATACAGTTAACTTCTTCCACCTGGTGGGAGTTTCAGTCTCTGCAAAACAGCTCAAAGGAGATGGCTCAATATTATCTATAGTCCTTGAGGAGGAACTAAAGGTCCTTGACTTTGTTTAATGGCTAAAGTACTACTATTTTGTCTTGCTTGACTGTTTTCCTTTCTGCATTTTCTCACTTCTCTGATTTAATTTCTTCTTTTTAAAAATATTTATTTACTTATTTATTTATTTTTGGCTTTCCCTGCATTGGCAGGCGGCTTCTTAACCACTGCACCACCAGGGAAGTCCCTTAATTTATTCTCTGACTAAAGTTTTTCTACAGACAAAAGGCAGGCGGAGGACATGGGTAGGGGTCTATTCTGGGAAGGCCTCATAGGGTCTTTCTCGGTTACATATCTGTGAGTCTGTTTCTTTTCTGGCATATTCACTAGTTTGTTTTGTTTTTTAGATTCCACATATAAGTGATATCATATAGTATTTGTCTCTCTGACTTATTTCACTAAGCATAATACTCTCTAAGTCCATCCATTTTGCTGCAAATGCCAAATTTTCCTTTTTATGGCTGAGTAGTATTCCATTGTATATATAGATACCACATCTTCTTTATCCATTCCTCTGTTGATGGACACTTGGGTTGCTTCCATATCTTGGCTATTGTAAATAATGCTGCAATGAACACTGTGGTGCATGTATCTTTTCGAATTAGTGTTTTCAGTTTGTTTTCAGATATATACCCATGACCACTCACCCTCTTTGAGAAGCTGGATGGAATGTTCAGAGTTTGATGGCCTATCTCAGAAGTCAGCAGTCAGTGACCAAAATTCATGGCGGCCAGAAGATTTCCAAAATGCTGCCAGTAACTCCGTGCTTACTTACGGTTCCTTCCTCTTCTGCTCCACTGACACTGTGAACAGAGACACTCAACAGGATCGGTGGAGTAAATGTGGTGGTTAAATGAGTCCTTCCTGGACACAGCTCTTGTGGAATCTGAGCACCAAATGCTGGGAAATCCTTGCCTATAACTGAGGCCCGGAATGACCTCCCGTGTGTCTTTTGCCATGGTGTGCCATCCTTCTTTCCAGTAATGACCAGTTACACCCTATTATAGTGTCTCACACTTGTTGTAGTGGCTTTGACAATTTAGCTAGGCTAGAACTACGTTTCCCGGGATTGCCTTCCCTGTCCTGAATTAGGGTTGGCTGGAAGAAAAATTGGGGCAAGATTTGGGAGGTAGAAGTGAAGCCACAGCCATTATGTTCTGAAATTTGGTATAAGACCAGGTGCTATTGCCACTTGTGCACGTTGGCACCGACCCTCTGGCATATCTTTTTGGCATGGGACAGCAGTGGGGCCCACAGTGACTCCACCCACAAGATCTCCAACGTCTCCGGATCCTGGGTCGGGTGTGTGTGCAGCTCCGTGGCAAAGGATGGCAGTTCCTTCTCTAGATTGGAGACAGTAAGAGGCAGTTATAGGGTCCACAGAGTTTTGTGTCTTCATGGGTTTTAGTTTGTCCTCATGGGTTCAAGGGAATCCTTGCAGGTTCCAGTTGGTCTTTGCTCTCCCCCATTTCACATGCACTTGTCTGCCCAACTATTGGCCTTGAATATGTGCATTGACTTCAGGCCACCATCAAATGCAGAGGCAATAGCCTTTCATAGACTTCTTCCTCAGCTCCCACAACTGCATGAGATCTAATCCCTATAATAAATTCCCTCATTGTCTTTCACTCCGCTTCTCTGATCAAACCCTACAACTGTGTTTAGGTGAATCTTATTTTATACCCAAATTTGAAAGTCAGATACAGGATTACAGACATGACAAAAGAATGGTTTCTTTGTTTTTTGGCCGCGCTGTGCGGCATGTGGGATCTTAGTTCCCCAACCAGGGATTGAACCCATGCCCCCTGCATTGGAAGTGTGGAGTCTTAACCACTGGACCGCCAGGGAAGCCCGAGAATTTTTTAAACTGAAGTATGGTTGATTTACAATATTGTGTTAGATTTAGGTGTGCAGCATAGTGATTCAGTTTTTTGTTTGCAGATTATATTCTATTATAGGTTATTATATTACAAGGTATTGGATATAATTCCCTGTGCTATACAGTAAACCCTTGTTGCTTATCTATTTTATGTATAGTAGAGTGTATCTGTTAATCCCATATTCCTAATTTGTCCTTCACCCTCTCCCTCTCCACTTTGGTAACCGTACGTTTGTTTTCTATGTCTGTTGAGTCTCTTTTTGTTTTGTATATAGATTCATTTGTATTATTTTTTAGATTCCACACAAGTGATATCATGCAGTATTTGTCTTTTTCTGTCTGACTTATTTCACTAAGCATAATATTCTCTAGGTCCATCCATGTTGCTGCAAATGACAATATTTCATTCTATTTTATGGCTGAGTAATATTCATATATACACACACACACACACACACACACACACACACATATATATATATATATATATATATCACATCTTTTTAAGCCAATCGTCTGTTGATGGGCACTTGTGTTGTTTCCATGTCTTGGCTGTTTGTATATTTTGGATATTAACCCCTTGTTGGTTGCATTGTTTGAAAATATTTTCTCCCATTCAGTAGGTTGTCTTTTTGTTTTGTTGATGGTTTCCATTGCTGTGCATAAGCTTTTAAGTTTGATTAAGTCCCATTTGTTTATTTTTGCTTATATTTCTTTTGCCTTGGGAGACCGATCTAAGAATATATTACTACAATTTATGTCAAAGAATGTTTCGCCTATGGTTTTTTCTAGGAGTTTTATGGTGTCATGTTTTACATTTAGGTTTTTAAACGATTTTGAGTTTATTTTTGTATACGGTGTGAGGGAGTTTTCTAATTTCATTGATTTACATGTGGCTGTCCAGCTTTCCCAACATCACTTGTTGAAGAGACTGTCTTTTCTCCATTGTATATTCTTGCCTCCTTTGTCATATATTAATTGGCCATAGGTGTGTGGGTTTATTTCTGGGCTCTCCATTCTGTTCCATTGATCTATGTGTCTGTTTTTGTGCCAGTACCATGCTGTTTTGATTACTGTGCCTGACAAAAGAACCTTTGATTTTTCAAAAGAAAAAAAAAAGATTTGTACGTGACAGTTAACTAACCATCTATTACCCTTGCTTTCGTTTTGATGTCAAACTCCTTTAAATTGTACTCTACGTTTATAGCCAACTTATTTTATTTTTCTTCCTCCCACTTTCTCTACAATCCCTTGAATATGACTCCTCCCTTACAAAACACTTTTTTACTTCAGTAGGGACTTACCAAACAGCACATCCAGGTCTCAGTCTTCTTTATTTCTTCTTCGTACTTCTTTACACAGTTGGCTGCTTTCTCTTTCTTGAATTTCTCTCCTCTCTTGGTTTCCGTAATCTGCAGTCTTTGGGATTTTCTCCTCTCTCTCCAAATGCTCCTTCTCTGTCTTGTTTGCTGACTTTTCTTCTCCCCACTCCTCAAGGTGCAGTTGTTGCCCAAAGCCCAGTTCTTAGCACTCTTGAATTCTCACTTTACCCTTTATCCCTTTATGATCTCCTCTGCTCTCATGGATTCAACCATCATCCCTTCACACTCATGATTTACAAACCTATGTCTTTATCTCTGCTGTCTCTCCTGAATGCCAGGATCATATTTCTAAGCGTTCATTGAGTTGCACAATGGTATCACTGTTCTTCAGTCATCCTGCTCAAAACTTCAGAGCTGTTCAACACTCTTCCCTCTAATCATCTTCAAATCCATGAGTGCTCTGACTCTCCCCTTCGTCCAGTTCCCCTTGCCAGGCCCTCATTTGGGCTTACTTTTACAACTTACTATTACAACAAACTCCTACTTGATTCCTAACTTTAGCTTCCACCTATCTCCTTTCCTACCCCCTGCAGCCTGTGTTACTTTCCCAAAATATGCATGGGTTTATGTAACTTCTTTGCTGGAAATATCTCCTGGTTCCCCCTTACATATATAATAAATACCTGCCAGTTTTGCACAGCATGGCCACATCTTGATTCCTTCCCTTTCAACCTCATGTCCTACGATACTCCAATTTCCCAGCATGCACAGTCTATGGATCCCTGGACATACCTGCCTGCTCCCAGCCTAGGGCCTTGGCTCAAGTCTTTTCTGCTTGGGCTCTGTACTATATTGAATTCCTAACCATCCTCTCTATCCAGGCTCAATTCTCACTCCTAGCTAGTGAATTGGGTAAGAATCTCTGAATCAGAGGTAGTTTTCATCAATAACATGAAAATAACAATACATATAATAGCAATAGCTCTCATGGCTCAAGTACTTGCCTACTGTGCCAGGCACTGTTATACATGTTTTACATGTATACATTCTTGTGTTCTTCCCAATAACTCCTCACCTGACATCTTCATGTCAGTGCGGACGTGGATACAGACTGACCTCACTCTTGATCCCTTTACTTGAGCATCGGCTGATGTTGGTTGAGTGCTCACCATGGGCCTTATCTTTTTTTTTGTTTTTTGCGGTACGCGGGCCTCTCACTGTTGTGGCCTCTCCCGTTGCGGAGCACAGGCTCCAGACGCGCAGGCTCAGTGGCCATGGCTCATGGTCCCAGCTGCTCCGCGGCATGTGGGACCTTCCCGGACCGGGGCACGAACCCGTGTCCCCTGCATCGGCAGGCGGACTCTCAACCACTGCGCCACCAGTGAAGCCCATGGGCCTTATCTTTATTACGTTATTTAAACCTCACAACACTGTAAGGCAGGTACCATCATGATATCCATTCTACAGATGTGGCAATTGAGGCACAGAGGGAGGTCAGCCAACTTGCCCAGGGTCACAGAGTGAGTAAATGGTGGGGCTGGGCGATCTGCCTCCATAATTTGTGGCTTCCTTCTCTGGCGTGGGCCGATCTGCCTCTCGAGACTGAGAACCCACAGCACGATGGCTGGGTCAGGCATTGTGACATTCCCCACATTGCCTGGCACAGGGCCCTGTATACCAGCAGCTCACATAGGCTTACTGACTGATGCTCGCAGGTACAAAAAGCGGCAGGAGGGACATTATTTTCACAGGAAAACATCCTGTCCTCGTTGAGAACTGCCAGAGGATAACCATCTCCCCTCTTACAGACCCTCATGAATACATAAATAAATAGAAAGTGACTGAAGTGGTGAATATAAAGCAGTGTGGTGTGGTCATCTGTAAAGTTTTATTAGAAATATTCAATCCCAAAGTGTTACTCCCCATGATGTAAGTAACCGCTACTCCCAAAGACAAGCTTCCAAAGAGCACATTAGTGATGCGTGCACAAATCTCACGTCACCTCTTCTCCTCCACACCTGCACTAAAGTGTCATTAAGAATGAGACATTTAAAGAATTTATAAATGGAATTAATTAATGACAAAAATGATTAATGTCCTCCAGGGTAAAGGTACCTAAGAGGCTGCTTAATCAAATCCCCTTGTCCCCTCAAAGGCAGGTTGGCTGACACAGCAGCCCAGGCTCTGTCTACCAGCTCCTCCTTCTCTGTTCCAACTCACTGGTGGACGAGGGGCCACATCTGAAAGTGCAGTGAGTAGAACCACTTCATCATCCGGGCAGGGCAGGGCTTGTCTATGAGTGAGGTTGAGCCATTCCACCCTGGTGTAATTTCTTTAAAAAGGGGATGATGATAATGATGATTGTGAAGGTAGAAATAGGATAAGTCATGTACAATGTCAAGCACAGGACCCATGGTTAGAAGCTATTCTTAGTATTCAGGATATTAACACGCCCCTGGGGACCTGTAAACACCTCTTGAAGAACCATAAAACCCTCAATCTGGCCTGGCTTTCATTTGGCCCTTCTTGGTGGGGAACAAGAATTCCAATATGGAGAACAGTATGGAGGTTCCTTAAAAAACTAAAAATAGAACTGCCATAGGACCCAGCAATCCCACTACTGGGCATATACCCTGAGAAAGCCATAATTCAAAAAGAGTCACGTACCACAATGTTCATTGCAGTTCTATTTACAATAACCAGGACATGGAAGCAACCTAAGTGTCCATCAACAGATGAATGGATAAAGAAGATGTGGCACATATATACAATGGAATATTACTCAGCCATAAAAAGGAACGAAATTGGGTTATTTGTAGTGAGGCGGATGGACCTAGAGTCTGTCATACAGTGTGAAGTAAGTCAGAAAGAGAAAAACAAATACCGTATGCTAACACATATATATGGAATCTAACAGAAAAAAAAGGTCATGAAGAACCTAGGGGCAAGACAAGAATAAAGACACAGACCTACTAGAGAATGGACTTGAGGATATGGGGAGGGGGAAGGGTAAGCTGTGACAAAGCGAGAGAGTGGCATGGACATATATACACTACCAAACGTAAAATAGATAGCTAGTGGGAAGCAGCCGCATAGCACAGGGAGATCAGCTCGGTGCTTTGTGACCACCTAGCGGGATGGGATAGGGAGGGTGGGAGGGAGGGAGACGCAAGAGGGAAGAGATATGGGAACATATGTATATGTATAACTGATTCACTTTGTTATAAAGCAGAAACTAACACACCATTGTAAAGCAATTATACTCCAATAAAGATGTTAAAATAAAATAAATTTTAAAAAAAGAGGAGAAAGCTACCAAAAAAAAAAAAAAGGAATTCCGGAAGTTAGAGAAGAGACAGAGTGGGAGGGGTAGGGTGGGAGATGGGGTTCAGGAGAAAAGGGCGGCATGGGGAAGATGGAAACTCTCCCTGGTCTACAATACAGGCCCAAGTAAAGGGCAAACATGCGCCTATGTAGGGCACCTGCAGCCAGAGGTGTGGAGCAGAGTCCAGCGGACGATGCATAGCTCCACAGTTACGTCCAAAGTCGAAGGAAGGGCCCCTTGCACTGTAAACGTTCTTGGGAGCACTGATCACTGGCAGGGTTCTACACTTGCACTCTGACGTGGGTTAGTACAAATCTGGAGTACTTGTTGCATTCGGCAAGGGACAGGTTGGGTTTCTTGCAGCAGGCATCTGAGCACACAGAGTGCTCCGCAAACACAGCCCCAAGCTCCCACTATAATGCGCCCCAGGGAGCCAGAGCAAGCAGCTCCCTGATCATTTCATATGAACCACTAACCCGATTCGTGGACTTTGCGGGCGAATGTAACAGAACCAGAGTCCCATCCATTAGTTACCGACTTTCGGGGGGTTAGGGGGAGAGTCGTGCTCAGAGCCCACACGACAAGGGGTGGTGACCGGGCTGGGGCTACTGGGGCCCCGCGTGCTTTCTCCAGCCCCACCTCTGTGTCTCTCGCTCCAGGGTAACTAAGGGCAACGAGCCTGCGCCCATCTAGGGGCCAGGCCGAGAGATGTTCTCCCAACATTTTTCCCGGGCCCCGGGGGTGAGTGAGGTCTCATTCCCATGCCCCTCCCCCGCCTCAAGTTGGCACCCCTCTACGGTCACTCCCTGGCCTCGTGCACGCCTCAGCGGGTCCCACCCACTGCAGGCCAGGTGGGGGCGGGCACCTAACCATGAGCGGGTACGCACTGCACCTGCGACAGACACGCTATAACCGGGACCAGGCGCCAAAAAGAGGACCTGACCTGGCCACTGGCCCTAGCTCTATCCCCGACGAGGGCATCCCCACAGATCCCAGCGCAGCTTTATCCACAGCACTCAAGACGTGGAGCCTCGGCTCGTATGGGGGCGGGGCAGTGGAGTAGCCTTGATGATACTGGCTATCACAGCCTGAGTCCGTGAAGACCGGGAAGAACCACAAGGCCAGTGCCCGGACCGGGACAGGTGCTTTGGCAAAGCCCAGGAAATGCCCTTTCCCTGGGAGAGGCGAGTGGACGGGATGCTGCTGCGGCTCAGTGACGGCCCTTCGCCTCCCTATAGGCTCTCTCTTTGCCTTTCCCCCTTTTCAGATATGAAGCCCTCCGTGATCTCAGCGATGGATGGTAGCGGGAGGTGAAGAGGAGGCAATGTGGTCCGAACTGGGGCGGGGGAGGACGAGGAGGCGGTGGCCAGGAGCCCACAAAGCAGCAGCAGCAGGAGCTGCCCTCCCCAGGTCCCTGAGGGGCGGAAGCCTGGGGACAGGTAGCGGCGCTTCTACCGCATCACATTCACCCCTTTGCAGCTACGGATGGAGAGCCTTTTACACCGCACTGGATACCCCGCCGTGTTCCCCAAGTACGCGGCTAGCCCTGGAGGTGCCTAGCTCTCCAGGGGGCTCGGTTGTCTCTGGGTGTCTCTGGCTCTCTTCCGGAGTCTGAGCCAAAAGCCACCTAGAGGGCCCAAGGCCACCAGGGCCCCTCCCCCAGGACTCTGGGGTGGGGGCAATACGTACCGGGCATCAAGGTAAATATTTTCATGCGGTATTTAAATCCATCAAGTAGGGAAACTTTGGCCGGAGGCCTGTTTTGTAAATAACGTTTTGTTGGAACCGTGCATGAGGCACGGTGGAGCAAGTGCAGGGTCAGAGTCTACCTATGTTTAAATTTTGGTAATATTTTCATCATGGGCTATTTTTGCACTAATTTTGGTATTTGTTAAATACTACACTAAAACATCATTTATCTTGATTACTGACTTTTTTGGTGTCCCATTAAATTTTGCGTGGGAGGGAAAACCACCTGCTAAGGCGAGCCTGGAGCTGGGTATTACAGAAAAGTGTACTGTGGTGGGGGGCATGAAGGGGATAGAAAATTTAAAACAACAATGAAATAACATCCATATATTTAATTTCATCCACATCTCAGAATACTGAACATTTGTGATTTTCTTCTCTCAGAAAGGAGCTTGCAAGACACATGGATGATACTGAAGCCAAGGTGCAGGTGAGTAAACCTGAAAAAAACAACCTGGCAGGGCAGCCATCCTAAAACCTGCTTTGGGACTTGGACATCTTTGTCATGGACATTCTCACGTTTGTTTGTTTTTATTGCCTTTTCCATGATTGGAAAATAAGTTTTTGAACTTTGGGGGCTTTAAGGGGTAGTAAATGGGATCAGTAAATTCCAGTTTATGGAAACTGCCCATCATTCCCAAAGAAGAAAAAATAGAACACAGCCACTTTTCCTACACCTGTGGTATCTATCCATCTGAATATATATAGATATGTGTTTTTTCCAATAAAATTCAAGTCCTCCTAACACAAGTATCCTTTAGGGAGGATGTTAGCCCTCCTTAAAGCAATACTTCTATCTTCCATGCAGTCATGTTGGGACTCAATCTGACCTGGAAGTATTTACATTAATACACTGAGGAGCTGGGTTATAAGAGGGTTCAACAGTGCTAAATTATTTAAAATATTCAAAACCAAGCATAAACTCTGAGGTAAAATGAGTGATTCTGTAAACATTTCAGCACTGGTGCAAGGGAGTAATTGGTCCAGAGAACACACTATAGGAGTAACTAGCTTAGATGCGATGAGACAGATGGGGTTGACAACTTAAAGTTCAAGTCCTCCTGCTGTTGTTTTTCAGCATTTGGTAAAGCAAGGTAGGGAATGGTAGCCCTAAAGTTGTCTAAGAAGACAAAAACAAAAAAGAACAATTATGGATAAAATTCCACTGACCCAAAAAGGGTGAAAATGAGAATTCTAATATATTGTCAAAATATGCCTTGGAGATATCACACAAAATCAATGTTGTGAAACTACCAAATGCATAAATGAATATTCTCTTGAGGAACTTCTCATCTAAGGACTTTTTTCCCTTTTGATGGTACAATTAGGAACAAGTGGGTTTTGTGGAACTTTTTGGTGCTGGTGGGGTGGCTGTCAATTCAGGGTAGAGTTGGACCTGTGTTAATCTGAAGTTCCTTTTCATTTCCTCAAGCAGGGATGACTTATTTCTAGGTCATGGAATCAAGAGGTGACTACTTGAGATCACAGAAAACCTTAGGTTGCATCAAGGAAGTATTGGTAGGAGGAAAAATCAGGATGAGCTTATTATTAGCTTTGCTGCAGAGAGCGTGTGTGAGGGCAGTGATGGACATGGGCTGCAGAGCTGGTGGTGGGGTCTGGAAAGCAGTGCCGGTGGCCTAAGGCCACGGGCTGGGCTCACAGTCAGGTCTGGCCAGGGCTTGGGAGGCACAGGCCTCTGCTTTCTCAAGCAGGCAAAGCAAACTCAGAGGAAAAGAAAAACTGAAGTTTTGGTGGCTTGCTTCTCCTGGGTTTACGTAGTGGTCTCTTAATGGAGTTCTGAAGGGAAAAGGAACCACAAGAAAAAAATAAGGAAAAAGAATGTTCTCATCTATTTCCAAACTACAGCATGAACCCCAAAGAACCTCCTTTTCTCTCTTTTTTTTAAATTGAGGTATAATTGATATACATTAGTTTCAGGTGTACAACAAAATGATTTGATATTTGTAAATATTGCAAAATGATCACCACAATAAGTCTAGTTAACATCCGTCACCAAACCCAAAATTTTTTTTCTTATGATAATTTTTAAGATTTACTCTCTTAGCAACTTTCAAATTAGTACTATTAGTACTTTCAATAGTACTATTAACTGTAGTCACCATACTGTACATTACACTCCCCATGACTTAAGTTTGTACCTTTGACCCCCTTCACCCATTTCTCCTACCTCCCTCCTCTGGCAACCACCAATCTGTTCTATGAGCTTGTTTTCTTTTCTTTTCTTTTTTTTTTTTGCTGTACGTGGGCCTCTCACTGTTGTGGCCTCTCCCGTTGCGGAGCACAGGCTCCGGACACGCAGGCTCAGCGGCCATGGCTCACGGGCCTAGCCGTTCCGCGGCATGTGGGACCTTCCTGGACCGGGGCACGAACCCGTGTCCCCTGCATCGGCAGGCGGACTCTCAACCACTGCGCCACCAGGGAAGCCCCTATGAGCTTGTTTTCTTTAATTGACGGGGGGTTGTTGTTTGTTTATTGCTTTTAGATTCCTCCATGTAAAAGTGAGATCACACATTATCTGTCTTTCTGATTTATTTCACTTAGCATAATGCCCTCAAGGTCCATCCATGTTGTAGCAAGTGTAAGATTTCATTCTTTTTTGTGGCTGAAAAATATTCCACTGTATATACAGGCACACCTCATTTATTGTGCTTCACTTTATTGCACTTTGCAGATATTGTGGTGTTTTCTTTTTTTAAAACAAATTGAAGATTTTCGGCCACCCTGCATCAAGCAAGTCCACTGGTGCCATTTTTCCAACAGCATTTGCTCACTTCTTGTCTCTATGTCACATTTTGGTAATTCTGGTGATATTTCAAACTTTTTCATCATTATTATATTTGTTATAGTGATCTGTGATCAGTGATCTCTGTTTCTATTGCAGAAATATTACAATTTGCTGAAGGCCCAAGATGGTGGTTAGCATTTTTAGCAATAAAGTATTTTTTATTTTTCACGGCTTAAACAACAGAAATTTTTTTATTGTTATTTTTTTAACATCTTTATTGGAGTATACTTGCTTTACATTGGTGTGTTAGTTTCTGCTTTATAACAAAGTGAATTGGTTATACATATACATATGTCCCCATATCTCTTCCCCCTTGCATCCCCCTCCCTCCAACCCTCCCTATCCTACCCCGCTAGGTGGTCACAAAGCACCGAGCTGATCTCCCTGTGCTATGCAGCTGCTTCCCACTAGCTATCTATTTTACGTTTGGTAGTGTATATATGTCCATGTCACTTTCTCACTTTGTCCCAGCTTACCCTTCCCCCTCCCCATATCCTCAAGTCCATTCTCTAGTAGGTATGCATCTTTATTCCCATCTTGCCCCTAGGTTCTCCATGACCATTTTTTTTAAGATTCCATATATATGTGTTAGCATATGGTATTTGTTTTTCTCTTTCTGACTTACTCTGTATGACAGACTCTAGGTCCATCCACCTCACTACAAATAACTCAGTTTCATTCCTTTTTATGGCTGAGTAATATTCCATTGTATATATATGCCACATCTTCTTTATCCATTCATCTGGCGATGGACACTTAGGCTGCTTCCATGTCCTGGCTATTGTAAATAGAGGTGCAGTGAACATTGTGGTACATGACTCTTTTTGAATTATGGTTTTCTCAGGGTATATGCCCACTAGTGGGATTGCTGGGTCGTACGGCAGTTCTATTTTTAGTTTCTTTATTCACTGATTAGCTCTAGTAGTTTTCTGGTAGCATCTTTAGGATTCTCTATGTATAGTATCATGTCACCTGCAAAGTGACAGCTTTACTTCTTCTTTTCCAATATGGATTCCTTTAATTTCTTTTTCTTCTCTGATTGCTGTGGCTGATACTTCCAAAGCTATGTTGAATAACCGTGGTATGATTTTAGGAATCCTCTGTGCTAGTGGATTGGGTTGGGTTCCTGTCTTGCTAGTTGTTTGCCATTGGGTGTCCAGCACTGTACCTTGCTGGTTGTTGGGTGGAGCTGGGTCTTGGCGTTGAGATGGAGATCTCTGGGAGATTTTCACCGTTTGATATTATGTGGAGCTGGGAGGCCTCTTGTGGACCAGTGTCCTGAACGTGGCTCTCCCACCTCAGTGGCACAGCCCTGACGCCTGGCTGGAGCACCAAGAGCCTCTCCTCCACACGGCTCAGAATAAAAGGGAGGAAGAAAGGAAAGAAAGAAATTAGAAGATAAAATAATGTTATTAAATTAAAAATTATTAAGAAAAAAAATTTTTAATAAAATTAAAAAGAAACGGACAGAGAGAACCCTAGGACAAATGGTAAAAGCAAAGCTATACAGACAAAATCACGCACAGAAGCATATACATACACAGTCACAAAAAGAGAAAAAGGGAAAACAACATATATATCATTGCTCCCAAAGTCCACCTCCTCAATTTGGGATGATTTGTTGTCTATTCAGGTATTCCACAGATGCAGGGTACATCAAGTTGATTGTGGAGATTTAATCTGCTGCTCCTTAGGCTGCTGGGAGAGATTTTCCTTTCTCTTCTTTGTTTGCACAGCTCCTCGGGTTCAGCTGTGGATTTGGACCCACCTCTGCGTGTAGGTCGCTCGAGGGCATCTGTTCTTCGCTCAGACAGCATGGGGTTAAAGGAGCAGCTGATTCGGGGGCTCTGGCTCGCTCAGGCCGGGGGAAGGCAGGGGTACGGATGCGGGGCGAGCCTGCAGGTGCAGAGGCCGACATGACGTTGCACCAGCCTGAGGCGTGCCGTGCATTCTACTGGGGAAGTTGTCCCTGGATCACAGGACCCTGGCAGTGGTGAGATGCACAGGCTCCCAGCAGGTTTCAGGTATTCCACAGATGCAGGGTACATCAAGTTGATTGTGGAGATTTAATCTGCTGCTCCTTAGGCTGCTGGGAGAGATTTTCCTTTCTCTTCTTTGTTTGCACAGCTCCTCGGGTTCAGCTGTGGATTTGGACCCACCTCTGCGTGTAGGTCGCTGGAGGGCATCTGTTCTTCGCTCAGACAGCATGGGGTTAAAGGAGCAGCTGATTCGGGGGCTCTGGCTCGCTCAGGCCGGGGGAAGGCAGGGGTACGGATGCGGGGCGAGCCTGCAGGTGCAGAGGCCGACATGACGTTGCACCAGCCTGAGGCGTGCCGTGCATTCTACTGGGGAAGTTGTCCCTGGATCACAGGACCCTGGCAGTGGTGAGATGCACAGGCTCCCAGCAGGGGCGGTGTGGATAGTGACCTGTGCTTGCACACAGGCTTCTTGTTGGCTCTAGCAGAAGCCTTAGTGTCTCCTGCCCATCTCTGGGGTCCACACTGATAGCCGCATCTCGCATCCGTCTCCGGAGCTCCTTTAAGCTTCAGTCCTCGCCCTGCGCTCCGACCAAAGCCCGAGCCTCAGCTCGCAGCCCCGCCCAACCCAGCGGGTGAGCAGACAAGCCTCTCAGGCTGGTGAGTGCTGGTCGGCACCATTCCTCTGTGCGGGAATCTCCCCGCTTTGCCCTCCGCACCTCTGTTGCTGCGTTCTCCTCCATGGCTCCAAGTCTTCCCCGCTCCGCCACCCGCAGTCTCGGCCCACGAAGGGGCTTCCTAGTGTGTGGAAACCTCTCCTCCTTCACAGCTCCCTCCCACTGGTGCAGGTCCCGTCCCTATTCTTTTGTCTGTTTTTGTTTTTTCTTTTGCCCTACCCAGGTACGTGGGGAGTTTCTTGCCTTTTGGGAGGGAGGTCTGAGGTCTTCTGCCAGCATTCAGCAGGTGTTCTGTAGGAGCTGTACCACATGTAGATTTCTGATGTATTTGTGGGGAGGAAGGTGATCTCTGCGTCTTACTCTTCCACCATCTTGAAGCTCCTCACCAATAAAGTTGGATCTTGTCTTTCTGGTGGGCAGGTCCACGTTTGGTGGTGTTTTGGGGTGTCTGTGGGCTTATTATGATTTTAGGAATCCTCTGTGCTAGTGGATTGGGTTGGGTTCCTGTCTTGCTAGTTGTTTTCCATCTTGAAGCTCCTCACCAATAAAGTATTATTTTTTTTTTGCAGTACGCAGGCCTCTCACTGTTGTGGCCTCTCCCATTGCGGAGCACAGGCTCCGGATGCACAGGCTCAGTGGCCATGGCTCACAGGCCTAGCCGCTCCGTGGCATGTGGGATCTGCCCGGACCGGGACACGAACCCATGTCCCCTTCATCAACAGGCAGACTCTCAATCACTGCGCCACCAGGGAAGCCCACCAATAAAGTATTTTTAAGGTATTTACATTGTGGGTTTTTTTTTTAATATTTATTTATTTATTTTTGGCTGCATTGGGTCTTCATTGCGCACGGGCTTTCTCTAGTTGCAGCGAGTGAGGGCTACTCTTTGTTGCCCGGGTTTCTCATTGCAGTGGCTTCTCTTGTTGCGGTGCATGGGCTCTAGGCGCACGGGCTTTAGTATTTGTGGTTCACAGGCTCAGTAGTTGTGGCACGTGGGCTGTAGAGTGCAGGCTCAGTAGTTGTGGCACACGGGCATAGTTGCTCCATGGCATGTGGGATCTTCCCAGACCAAGGCTCGAACCCATGTCCCCTGCATTGGCAGGCGGGTTCTTAACTACTGGGCCACCAGGGAAGCCCTTTATGTTGTTTCTTAAGACATAATGCTATTGCATACTTTAATAGACTACAGTATAGTGTAAAAATAACTTTTACATGTATTAGGAAACCAAAAAAATCCATGTGGCTCACTTTATTGCGATATTCGCTTTGTTGCAGTGGTCTGGAACCACACCGACAATATCTCTGAGATGTGCCTGTATACACATTTTCTTTATTCATTCATCCGTAGATAGACAATTGGGTTGTTTCCTTATCTATCGCAAATAATGCTGCAGTGAACACGGGGGTGCCACACTGTTGTTGACCTTGTTCTAAAATGCCTAGTTCCACTCTCCTGCCTTAGAACTCTTGTTGGTGTTGGGATCTCCTAGTTGAGGAGTAGGGCTGGCAGGACCTACTCCAGCAACATCACCTTCCATCCAGAATCCTGAACCTGGAGGTAGAACCGGGTTAGCTGACAGTGTCCTGAGCCCATGAAGACTGGAGGGGGGGGGTGGGTTGGCATAT
>NW_020172464.1:1210515-1217485 GCF_003031525.2 Neophocaena asiaeorientalis asiaeorientalis | reverse complement strand
GGGCAGAGACTGGGTTTGAATGGAGTTGAACCTAGTTAGGTTGAACTTTCCTTAGCATTAAAGACTAAGATATCAAGGCAGTGACCAGATCTTCAGCAACTCTCACGTCCCAGTAAGACAAGTCAAAACCCCACTGGGCCCCCCTTGCCAGACCACCTTTCTAACTTTCAAGATGTTTCAGAGGGTGAATGACTCCTTAGTCATCCTTGAAGGAAGCCTTCTGTCTAAAAATCCAACATGTTCCTTCCTATTAATTATTTACTTCAGACTGAAGATGGGGTTTTAAAATAGGGGCTGCCTCCCTCAGTATGACTTTGAAAGGGGTTGAGTTTTTACCATGCTCAGCTCCCCCCATCACCAGGGTGACATTGTCCCTAGTGAGGAGGGGCAGGGCAGCTCGACTGCTGTCAGAACACTAACATGTCTTTACCCTGTTACCAGGCAAAGCATTAACAGCAAGGACACAGTGCAATTCGCTAGCTGGTTTGCATGTAGGACATGCAAAATAGTTAAAGAATACTAAAAGTGGGAGGACAGGAACAAAGCAATAAGCCTAGACCAGAGCTTGGCACATATAGCCTATGATCACTAAGGGTGGGCTGAAGGGAGGGGTGCAGTATTAATTTTCCTAAGATATTTGAGCAATAATGAAATAGTTTCTTCCATTTCATCAATAGCACATAGATTTGCATGTTGTGTTTTTCTATTAAGACATTAACTGTTCAATATACTAAACCAATACCTTTTTTCTCTCTGATTAAAGTTTTGGTTTAAGAATGGGAGGGCCAAATGAAATTGAGCTATTTGTAATGAGATGGATAGAACTAGAGTCTGTCATACAGAGTGAAGTAAGTCAGAAAGAAAAAGACAAATACCGTATGCTAACACATATATATGGAATTTAAGGGGAAAAAGTGTCATGAAGAACCTAGGGGTAAGATAGGAATAAAGACGCAGACCTACTGGAGAACGGACTTGAGGATATGGGGAGGGGGAAGGGTGAGTTTTGACAGGGCGAGAGAGAGTCATGGACATATACACACTAACAAACGTAGTAAGGTAGATAGCTGGGGGGAAGCAGCCGCAAGGCACAGGGATATTAGCTCGGTGCTTTGTGACAGCCTGGAAGGGTGGGATGGGGAGAGTGGGAGGGAGGGAGACGCAAGAGGGAAGACATATGGGATCATATGTATATGTATAGCTGATTCACTTTGTTATGCGTGACGTTGCACCAGCCTGAGGCGCGCCGTGCGTTCTCTCGGGGAAGTTGTCCCTGGATCCCGGGACCCTGGCAGTGGCGGGCTGCACAGGCTCCCCGGAAGGGGGTTGTGGATAGTGACCTGTGCTCGCACACAGGCTTCTTGGTGGCTGCAGCAGCAGCCTTGGTGTCTCATGCCCATCTCTGGGGTCTGCGCTAATAGCCGCGGCTCGCGAGCGTCTCTGGAACTCCTTTAAGCTGCGCTCTTAATCCCCTCTCCTCGCACACCAGGAAACAAAGAGGGAAGAAAAACTCTCTTGCCTCTTCGGCAGTTCTGACCTTTTTCCCAGACTCCCTCCCGGCTAGCTGTGGCACACTGGCCCCCTTCAGACTGTGTTTAGGCAGCCAACCCCAGTCCTCTCCCGGGGATCCGACCTCCGAAGCCCAAGCCTCAGCTTCGAGACCCCACCCTCCCTGGCAGGTGAGCAGACAAGCCTCTCGGACTGGTGAGTGCTGGTCTGCACCGATCCTCTGTGCGGGAATCTCTCCGCTTTGCCCCCCGCACCCCTGTGGCTGCGCTCTCCTTCGCGGCCCCGAAGCTTCCCCCTCCACCACCCGCAGTCTCGGCCCACGAAGGGGCTTCCTAGTGTGTGGAAACCTCTCCTCCTTCACAGCTCCCTCCCACTGGTGCAGGTCCCGTCCCTATTCTTTTGTCTGTTTTTGTTTTTTCTTTTGCCCTACCCAGGTACGTGGGGAGTTTCTTGCCTTTTGGGAGGGAGGTCTGAGGTCTTCTGCCAGCATTCAGCAGGTGTTCTGTAGGAGCTGTACCACATGTAGATTTCTGATGTATTTGTGGGGAGGAAGGTGATCTCTGCGTCTTACTCTTCCACCATCTTGAAGCTCCTCACCAATAAAGTATTATTTTTTTTTTGCAGTACGCAGGCCTCTCACTGTTGTGGCCTCTCCCATTGCGGAGCACAGGCTCCGGATGCACAGGCTCAGTGGCCATGGCTCACAGGCCTAGCCGCTCCGTGGCATGTGGGATCTGCCCGGACCGGGACACGAACCCATGTCCCCTTCATCAACAGGCAGACTCTCAATCACTGCGCCACCAGGGAAGCCCACCAATAAAGTATTTTTAAGGTATTTACATTGTGGGTTTTTTTTTTAATATTTATTTATTTATTTTTGGCTGCATTGGGTCTTCATTGCGCACGGGCTTTCTCTAGTTGCAGCGAGTGAGGGCTACTCTTTGTTGCCCGGGTTTCTCATTGCAGTGGCTTCTCTTGTTGCGGTGCATGGGCTCTAGGCGCACGGGCTTTAGTATTTGTGGTTCACAGGCTCAGTAGTTGTGGCACGTGGGCTGTAGAGTGCAGGCTCAGTAGTTGTGGCACACGGGCATAGTTGCTCCATGGCATGTGGGATCTTCCCAGACCAAGGCTCGAACCCATGTCCCCTGCATTGGCAGGCGGGTTCTTAACTACTGGGCCACCAGGGAAGCCCTTTATGTTGTTTCTTAAGACATAATGCTATTGCATACTTTAATAGACTACAGTATAGTGTAAAAATAACTTTTACATGTATTAGGAAACCAAAAAAATCCATGTGGCTCACTTTATTGCGATATTCGCTTTGTTGCAGTGGTCTGGAACCACACCGACAATATCTCTGAGATGTGCCTGTATACACATTTTCTTTATTCATTCATCCGTAGATAGACAATTGGGTTGTTTCCTTATCTATCGCAAATAATGCTGCAGTGAACACGGGGGTGCCACACTGTTGTTGACCTTGTTCTAAAATGCCTAGTTCCACTCTCCTGCCTTAGAACTCTTGTTGGTGTTGGGATCTCCTAGTTGAGGAGTAGGGCTGGCAGGACCTACTCCAGCAACATCACCTTCCATCCAGAATCCTGAACCTGGAGGTAGAACCGGGTTAGCTGACAGTGTCCTGAGCCCATGAAGACTGGAGGGTGGGGGTGGGTTGGCACATGCAGAATTGACAGTGGTCTGCCTCTTTCCCTCCGAATTATTGGCTGGGCAGAAACTGGGTTTGAATGGAGTTGAACCTAGTTAGGTTGAACTTTCCTTAGCATTAAAGACTAAGATATCAAGGCAGTGACCAGATCTTCAGCAACTCTCACGTCCCAGTAAGACAAGTCAAAACCCCACTGGGCCCCCCTTGCCAGACCACCTTTCTAACTTTCAAGATGTTTCAGAGGGTGAATGACTCCTTAGTCATCCTTGAAGGAAGCCTTCTGTCTAAAAATCCAACATGTTCCTTCCTATTAATTATTTACTTCAGACTGAAGATGGGGTTTTAAAATAGGGGCTGCCTCCCTCAGTATGACTTTGAAAGGGGTTGAGTTTTTACCATGCTCAGCTCCCCCCATCACCAGGGTGACATTGTCCCTAGTGAGGAGGGGCAGGGCAGCTCGACTGCTGTCAGAACACTAACATGTCTTTACCCTGTTACCAGGCAAAGCATTAACAGCAAGGACACAGTGCAATTCGCTAGCTGGTTTGCATGTAGGACATGCAAAATAGTTAAAGAATACTAAAAGTGGGAGGACAGGAACAAAGCAATAAGCCTAGACCAGAGCTTGGCACATATAGCCTATGATCACTAAGGGTGGGCTGAAGGGAGGGGTGCAGTATTAATTTTCCTAAGATATTTGAGCAATAATGAAATAGTTTCTTCCATTTCATCAATAGCACATAGATTTGCATGTTGTGTTTTTCTATTAAGACATTAACTGTTCAATATACTAAACCAATACCTTTTTTCTCTCTGATTAAAGTTTTGGTTTAAGAATGGGAGGGCCAAATGAAATTGAGCTATTTGTAATGAGATGGATAGAACTAGAGTCTGTCATACAGAGTGAAGTAAGTCAGAAAGAAAAAGACAAATACCGTATGCTAACACATATATATGGAATTTAAGGGGAAAAAGTGTCATGAAGAACCTAGGGGTAAGATAGGAATAAAGACGCAGACCTACTGGAGAACGGACTTGAGGATATGGGGAGGGGGAAGGGTGAGTTTTGACAGGGCGAGAGAGAGTCATGGACATATACACACTAACAAACGTAGTAAGGTAGATAGCTGGGGGGAAGCAGCCGCAAGGCACAGGGATATTAGCTCGGTGCTTTGTGACAGCCTGGAAGGGTGGGATGGGGAGAGTGGGAGGGAGGGAGACGCAAGAGGGAAGACATATGGGATCATATGTATATGTATAGCTGATTCACTTTGTTATAAAGCAGAAACTAACACACCATTGTAAAGCAATTATACCCCAATAAAGATGTTTAAAAAAAAAAAAAGAATGGGAGGGCCAAGTGTTGGAGATATCAGAGGGGTTTAATTCTCAGAAATACATCCCCTGTGGCCATGGGTCACCCTGTCATCATAATCCTGGATGGACCCTATAATGCCATATTTATTCTGCAACCCAACTGGAGTTGGGTTCCTCTGGTGCCACTGCAGCCCCAAATACCTGGGCCACCCATGCCATCCTTGCCTTGTCTGCCCTTGCCTCCTCCACCTATGCCTTCCTTTGGCTTAGCTTTGCTTGGCCTGGCATGGGTCCCTGTCATCAGCATTCATTTTCTAGTCCCTATCTTGTAAGACATGTTTTCTATGAGTTTTTCCAAAGTATTTTTTTGCCAGATTGAAATTTTTCATAGCACCTCAAGAGCAGTTCACCAAATGCCTAATAAATGAACTGAATAAATGAAAACAGTGCACTGTGTTTTTAATAGGGCATATTTTTTGTATTTTCAGTAAAGATGTGAATTCTCTTGTATATTTGTTTTTATGTGCCAAATGGGGTTAGTATGATATGGGTAAGAATTGCTAAGGAATGTCAAGAAGGTCTCTTTTCATGAGGTGACATCCCTAAGCACTATCACTAGACCCTGCACTTCTCAGATACATACACATGTAAGATGAGGTGGGAAAAGTCCCTAGTGAGAGAACAGTGTGCTGCAAAATGGGACCAAGCTCCATTCATGATGAGGAGCTCAGGCACAAGCCTGGACTCTAAAGGAACCTTCCTAAGAAATTACTATTCATAGGGCTTTATGGGAAGGTAGCATCCAAATATTCACCTAGTTTTGTTCTAGATGCTCCAGATTCTGTTCACTACCCTCCCTTTTTGTGAAGGATATAGGGGAACAAACCATTCTGGCCCAAAGGAACTTCTGCTTCAAAGGGAACACAAGAGGTGCCTCCATTGAGGCCAGAAAGAGGCTCTTCTCCCTTTTCACCCCTCCCCCCACCACAGGAGCCATATTGTTGTGTCTTCCCCGGCTCAGAAGTGACAATTATGCCTTCAAATGTATTTTGTCTCATTCAGCGTCCTTGAAAGGACGCTAGATCTGACGATTGAACACTAAAAGGGAACATTTTGGTTTACTGCTGCTGGAAGCAAGAGGGAGGCCCTGATTAATATTCCAGATTAATAGATCACTGAAAAGAAGTGGTCAGACCTTGGCTTTCTTCATGCTGTCTTCCTCATGTGAAACTGCCAGGCTAGAAAACAAAATAAAAATGAAGTGTGATAAAAAACTGAGGAATTACTGTTAAATTTTTAGGCATAGTAATGGTAATGTGGTTATGTTTAAAAAAGAATGTCTCTCTTTTAGAGAAGCATGCTGAATTGTTTATAAATGAAATGATATCTGGGATTTGTTTCAAAATAATTGGGAGGTGGTGGCAACTTCTCACAAGTTGATAATTGTTCAAGTTGGTGATATGTACATGGGAGATCATTACACTATTCTCTATACTTGTATATATATTTGACCTTTTCCATAATAAAAATTAAATTAAAAAACCTGATCATCTGTGTTTCTTCTTTTTCTTTTGCTGGGCTTTTTTTTTGCTTTCCTTTGTATCTTCATCTGAAAATTAAAACGCATTAAAATTGAAAAAAAGTTTACCTCTAAACATTAATACCTTTTTATAAATTTATTTATGATTTATTTATTTATTTATGGCTGTGTCCAGTCTTTGTTTCTGCGTGCGGGCTTTCTCTAGTTGCAGCGCGCAGGGGCTACTCTTCGTTGTGCCACACAGGCTTCTCATTGCAGTGGCTTCTCTTGTTGCGGAGCACAGGCCCTAGGCGTGCAGGCTTCCGTAGTTGTGGCACGTGGGCTCAGTAGTTGTGGCTTGCGGGCTCTAGAGCACAGGCCCAGTAGTTGTGGCACACGGACTTAGTTGCTCTGTGGCATATGGGATCTTCCTGGACCAGAGCTCGAACCCAAGTCCCCTGCATTGGCAGGGAGACTCCTAACCACTGTGCCACCTGAGAAGTTCCCATGTTAATACCTTTGACAAGATAAATATGCTTTTCCTGTCCCATTTGTTATATCAGAGAAATTCACTCATTCAAACGCTTATGTCACAAACCGTGCTAGGCACTGGAAGCATAGAAATTAAAGTCACACTAGGTATTAGATGATATAGGGAATTATTAACTTACTGGTGAGATAATGGTATTGTAGTTAAGTAGGAAAATGTCATTTTTTAAAGCATTGCAGACAGAAATATTTAGTGTATTTTACCTTGACTATCTCAACAAAAAAATCCCTATCTGAAACAAGTATGTCAAAATGCTAACAAATGTTAAACCTGAGTGACAAGTACTGTACATGGCATTAATACTACTACTCCCTTTAGTTTTCTCAATGTTTGAGTATTTTCATGATGTGTGTGTTCGAGGGTTTGCTTTCCAAGAGCACATTCTAGTGGAGGAGACACAGGGAAAAAG
>NW_020172464.1:1202416-1210476 GCF_003031525.2 Neophocaena asiaeorientalis asiaeorientalis | reverse complement strand
GATGACAGTAGATTTGAGTAAAGTCTAATATTCAACTATTTATAAACGTATTTTTTAAACTTCTCAATAAAAAAGTCCTATATTTAAAAAATACCTTCTGAAGTAGAAGCTAAAGTGGTGCTTTTCTTTGGCTCTTTGTCCTCTACTGGTGTATGTTCATCAGAGCTGAATTTAAAGAAAACTGTAGTAAGAATCAGAAAAGTGATAAAATATGGACCACAGAGTATAAAAATATACACTTAAAATTTTTCAGTAACAAACTGATTGTCCAAGAACCATTCAAAGCCAGCACCTGACTGCTTTTGTAACAGTACAGCTTATTGGCCAACCACCTTCATAACAGTAGAATAATCATTTACATTTGCATAATGCTTTCGAGTTAACAAAATGCTATTCACACTGAAAGCAGCATGAAGGATTTATATTTTCAGAAGAAACCACAGGGCAAATGCAGGGAAATAGGAATCATAAGGAAAGATGAAAGAAACTGGACATAAGAAGGCTGAGGGAAGACTTCATAATTTCATTCTACATGTGGAACAGACATACAGTACAGTAGCAACTGTTGTGTCTCCCCAGAGTGAGAACCTAACACACTACAGTATAGAGATTTCATCCTGTTGTAAGAGAATTCTGAAAATGAGTATTATTAGCCTTCTACAATAGCTTAAAAAGGGCATTTCCGTATCACAGTCTTTTCCTCTTAACATCACATCTGCAATAATTTAGGTATTTCCTAGAAAATTATTTTTAGGGCACCTTCCAACTCTAACTCTCTGATTTCATGTTCTTATAAGGATATCTGTAAGTACAAGTTTCTAATAATAATGCTTTATCAACTAGTCACAAATTAGAAGTTTATCTGTGAAGCACATTGTCTCAACTCAACCTAAAGTAGACACAGAAACAGAGGAAAGGGAAGCAGCAGCTAATAAATAGCACCAAAGAGAAAAGAAACAAGGAAAAAGAAGAAGCATTAAGCCTTCAGATAGTATTGTATATAGGAAAATTAACTAAACAAAACCATACTGGCATATTCATCTTTAAAATCCCTTTGTAATGCTAAAATCTGGCATGCAATCTGTTATTGGGTTAGTTGAAGAAAAAAATAATTCAAAATAACATAAATGCATTATTTGTCTTAACACTGAACCCTTCTATGAATAGGAAATTAGCACCCCATGAATTATAATTTAAAAAGAACAATTAGCACGCTAAAATCCACTGGCAACATGTTTTAATTCTTAGGTATGTTCCATATTTTTAAAACTTAAGGGACATAAAAGGATAAATCACAAGAAAGAAGAAATATGTGAGACGCACTTAAAGTTCCTCACTTAATTAAAAAATTTTTAAATAGGCACTGGATTTAATAAATGTTATAACATATTTTAAAAATACATTTTTAAAAGACTTACTGTGGTTCAGTATTGTATTAGTCAGCTAGGGCTGCCATAACAAAATACCATAGACTGGGTGGCTTAAACAACAGAAATTTATTTTCTCACTGTTCTGGAGGTTAGAAATCCAAGATCGAGCATTGGTTCAAGATGGCGGAGCAGAAGGACGTGCTCTCACTCCCTCTTGTGAGAGCACCGGAATCACAGCTAACTGCTGAACAATCATCGACAGGAAGACACTGGAACTCACCAGAAAAGATACCCCACATCCAAAGACAAAGGAGAAGCCACAGTGAGATGGTGGAGGGGCGCAATCACAATAAAATCCAATCCCATAACTGGTGGGGGGTGACTCACAGACTGGTGAACACTTATACCACAGAAGTCCACCCACTGGAGTGAAGGTTCTGAGCCTGAACAGTATGGAGGTTCCTTAAAAAACTAAAAATAGAATTACCATATGACCCAGCAATCCCACTACTGGGCATATACCCAGAGAAAACTGTAATTCAAAAAGTCACATGCACCCAATGTTCATTGCAGCAATATTTACAATAGCCAGGACGTGGAAGCAACCTAAATGCCCATTGACAGACGAATGAATGAAGAAGGTGTTGTACATATATACAATGGAATATTACTCAGCCATAAAAAGGAAAGAAATGGAGTCATCTGTAGAGACGTGGATGGATCTAGAGACTGTCACAGAGTGAAGTAAGTGAGAAAGAGAAAAACAAATATCGTATATTAACGCATATACGTGGAACCTAGAAAAATGGTAGATGAACCAGTTTGCAGAGCAGAAATTGAGACACTGATGTACAGAACAACCATATGGAAACCAAGGGGGGAAAGTGGTGGGGGGTGGTGGTTGTGGTGGGATGAATTGGGAGATTGGGATTGCCATATATACACTAATATGTATAAAATGGATAAGTAATAACCTGTTTAAATAAATAAATAAAATTAAATAAAATAAAAAAAAAAAGAAATGCAAGATCAAGGTGACATCAGTGTTGGTTTCTGGTGAGACCTCTGTTCCTGGCTTGTAGAATGCCACCTTCTTGCTGTGTCCTCACGTGGCCTCTTCTCTGTGTCCTCTGTGCTCAGGTCAGGAGAGGTGGGAGTGGGGAGAGAGGGAGAGAGGAAGAGTAGAGGGAGAGAGGAGGATAAGGGGGAGATAGAAGGAGAGAGAGAGAGAGAGAGACAGAGAGATACTGATTGACTGAGATCTCTGGTGTCTCTTCTTCTTATAAGGACACCAGTCCTACTGAATTAGGGTCTCATCCTTATGAGCTTATTTAACCTTAATTACCTCCTTAAAAGCCCTATTGCCAATTACAGTCACTTCGAGGGTTAGGGCTTCAACATATGAATTTTGGGGGCACACAATTCAGTCTAAAGCAAGGATTCTTTGCAGAAAGTCCTCATACTTCATGAGCTTCCAATTCTCTAATCCTATCTCACTTAATTTTCCAGAAGATATAGGCATGTAAATTATAACTCAATAGGTGAATTCTAGAAAAAAGGGGAAAGCTAGAATGAACGCTGTGCTATGGATTGGAATTTGAGGTACTGGTGTGAACTCATGGATTTCAATAGGTAGAAAGGTTATGAAATATAAATAAATGTCCAGTTATTCTATTCTCCCTTTATGTTTTAAACTTTAAATTAATAAAAACTTGGTATAAATGTAAACTTAACACTTAGGGTCTGATGTTCTGATAGTACTATCAAACGGTACAGACTACAGACAGCCTGAACAGCCAGGCTAGAAATGCAGCCTGGGAGGCTGTCAAGCGCATCCCTTCTGCCGCATGCATGACAGAGCTTCTAATTGCTCATTTCATCTTCTGCAATATGTGACAGAAACAGTTTTACATTTGGAAATAACTTCATTTGTTTATGCATATTTATGAAAGGAAAAAGGAGTCTGTTCCAATTTGGTTAAAACTTTAGTTTTCAGAAACCCAGGACCTAGTAAAGACAGCTTTTAAAAATGAAGCACTACTGATTGGCATCTTTAGATTTCTTGATTAAAAACCTAACTAAACTGATTACATGTTAGGCATTCTTTCAGTGATGAAGAGGTTCTCGGTGAAAAATTTGGGAACTATTTGGTGCTTAGTAGAAATATTTTGAATTAATGTATGTACCAGTTATTGCCATTTCTTTACCAAATTCAAAAATTTTCTGTCAAGTAAATATTTCAATTTTGAAAAAAAATGAAGCACTACAAGAAGTAGAAAATAAAGGGAGCTCTGAAAAGTTCTATGTGACAGAAGTTGTATTCAATGAGATCCAGGGTTTGTTTTCTTTGTTTTTCCTTTAGTTCCTTTTTGGAAAAGGAGTACACTGTCTATCTGTTCTTTGGAGGACATTAAATTTTTTTTGTTTTATTATAATGTTTGTCATTTCTTCTGTTTAGTATTTACTATTACTCATAAACTGAAAAAAAAGAAAAGGAGAAAACTAACAGAGGCTCAATTCTCCGAAGTTTAGCTGCTTGTGTCTCTGTTTTTTTTTTTAATCCTTACAAAATAAATATATTTGGTCTCATTGCTTAAATAAATTATTTTTCACTTCTTTATTCAGGGGAAAAGGTATTATAACTGCAGATTTGGACTCAGAGGGTCACCCAGTTCCAGAAGCAGATAATCTAAAAGTAAACATACAAATAATAGTCCTTGGAATATATAAGTATAGGGGCCAATGATGCATGCCAGACTGTAAAGACACACAGTCCTTGTGGTGTAGGGCCTAAAATTAAGGCCCAATATTATGTGCTGCCTTGACATCTGGGGAAACCAGTAGGGCCTCCAATGGCCTAACTGCAAATTCCCCTTCCCACTCTGCTCCTGCAGAAAAGGTCCCCTAGCCAAACAACCCTCTTTATTAAAGGGACAGGTGCAGTTCCAGATTATCCCTGCATAGTGGATCTTATGTGTCCAGTGTCAGGTGTCCTATGTTCAGCTGCCCCATAACCCTAGGGAGGGATTACCTCTCTCACCAACAGGGTGAATAAGAGACCATTAAAACAGTCCCTGCTGCTACCTGGTTTCATCTGGACTCAAGATGAATTATCTTCTACATGCACAAATGCAAATCTCATCCAAGCTGTTCTTACACCTTTTGGTTGGGATTCTAAAATAACCTGTTTGGTTTTTGATTGACACAGATTGTGGGTGACCTTTCTGAAACATATAACTTGGAGAGGTAGGTCTCCAATATAACTCAGGACTATTTTTACTGTTCCTCCTCCCAGGTGTGAAACCCTAATAGCTAAAACATAATGTGTATTATGTTCCAGGCACTAAATCATTACAACAACCCTAAAAATGTCAGCACTATTTTTATCCCCGTTTTTACAGGTGAAGAAATGTACCTTGGAGAGGTTAAGTAATTTGCTCAATGTTTTGACTTCCTTAAATTAACATTTGTTAAGTGGAGCACAGGGTGCCAGATGGTGAGCCAAAGTTCAACAACAGACCACAAGAGAAATTGAAATAGAGAAGTTTATTACTCACAGGTCCAGTAGGAAGTATCCAGCACACCTCGAGGGGTTACATGGGGAGGTCAAGATAGGGTGCAGAGAGTGACAGGACCTGGGGCACATGCTTTTATTACAGTCTGTGGGTGGAGTGCTTTGGGGTTCCCAGGCTAGGGCCATTTTGGTCAATTTAAACCAAAAGAGCGGGGGTTTTGGTAAGCCCCACGAGGGTCTTCTCTAAGGGGGCCATACAGCATACCAGCACTGGGAGGCAGGGGAGACTGCAGATCACAGGGGCTGTTAGGGAAGTCATATCAGGAACTTACATTTGCTTGTGATTTTACGGGTTGCTATCTAGGGCATGTGCTTACAGGAGAGGGCTAGTCCCTGCAAACAAAATGGATGCTGAGGCAGCAACACCACAGAGTAGCTCAGGTAAACTCTCAATACCCAAAGTTATACAGGTATTAAGTGGCAAAGCAGGGCTTCAAACTCAGGCAGTCTGAATCCATCCACTATCTTCCTCCTCACTATGCTTTATTACCTTCCACTGCTGGAAGAAAAAAAATCATCAAGACATCTCCCAACTGTTGTAATTTCAACCTGCCCCTCAATGCCTGTAATGTTTGTAAATTTCTCATTTTTAACACATTCAAGGCACTTGGGAGGTATGAATACTTACACAGCAATAATTAGAACTTTTCCTTCTTAAACTATTTTTCTGCTCCAATACTCACTTTCATTAGAGGAAAATTGATCTCACCCTTCCCTCATTCTTCAAGGTCAAGATTGAGACCATTTCACAAGACCTTTCTCAAGGTAGCCCCACTTGCAGTTACGCACATTGCTTTTCCTACATTCATCCAATCCTGTCGTGGGGGAAGGTTTTCTCTTCTCCAGTTTAAACCCTTAATCTCAACCCTTCCCAACTCCCTACAAAGAATTTCCACTTACACATCCTGTTATCATCTCAAACCAATCTGTTCATTCATTCAACACACAATGGTTGAGCTCTTACTAAGTGCTAGGCACTGCGAATTCTGTGATGAGTAAAATCGGGCTCCTCCTTTCCACGAACTCAGTCTAGTGGGGAATAAAAACTTGCTCACAAATGATAACACAACGTAAACAGGTCTGGGACCCTTGGTCATGTCTTCTGCCAGACAAGAGGTGAAAGGGGGTGGAGGGGTCACAGCACCGTATGAAGGAGCCCAAGGATGAGTGAGAATTAAGGGAGAAAAAGGGCAAATAAGGAGCTGTCGTGGACTGAAGCAAAAGATGGAAATGGGCGCAAAGAAGGTAGAAAATGCTTAATTGGAACCGTTCAGAAGCGGGATGAGAGATGAAGCGAACTCTGAAGGCAAGTGGGCTCCTCAGAGCGAAGGTGCGGCCGCATCACTCACCTCCTCCCGGTCCAGGAGGCTGGGTCCCGGCTCGTCGCTCCCGCAGCGGCGCGAGTGGCGGCAGCGCTCAGCGGACGAGGACGCAGAAGCGGAAGAGGAGCACCGAGGTGGAGAGGGCAGCTCTCGCGAACGACACCGCAAGCCAGGGCCGCAGAGCTGGTTTCGGGAGCCTCGGCTGAGGCCACCCAGCTGATGGCCGAGGCCATTCCGGTCCCCGGGCCGAGAGCAAGAGTGCGAACGAGAGCGGCCGCCCCGCGGGCTCGGGGCTCTTCGACGAACTGCGACACTTCCCACTCCGGGCCGCGCGAGCGAGACACCCGAGCCATTGTTGCCGCGAAAGAGGTAACACTCTCAAGAGCCCGGGAAGATCTCGGTCTCTTCGGCTCCCAGAACGCGCCGCCGCGCTACCCTCCCCCGCCCAACCAAAGCGGAGGAAACCATTCCGGGTACGCCGGCAAAATCCTTCCCCAGGCCTACGTGGCCTCTCGCCGACGTGAAAGGGGTGTGTGCATCCGTGTAAATAAACCGCCGCTGCAATCGGTTCCTCTCATCCTTCCGGTTCCTCAGGAGGCGCGCCAGGTCCAAGTTGGATCGGAGACCGTGTTTTTCTCAGCCTCGTACTTGAAATGACTGAAAGGAAGGATGACAGACCACAAGATACATTTCACTGAGTGGCCTTATCACCAACACAGTCAATTCTGCTTGTGTTCCAGGTGCCTTCTGTGCGTGTGTGTTACATATTCTATACTATTGGATGCTTTTACTGTTTCTCGTGTGTGTGTATGTATGTACATACGTACATATACATAATATCAATATATGCACAGATGTGGGCGTCTATGTACATGTAGAATATATAGGAATGGCTCAAATCGAATTACATTTTTTTTTCTGAGTCTATCCTGATTTCAAATAAAAATCTAAGTGGGACGAGAAGAAAAAGCACCAAGTATTCAAAGTATTTCCTATGCAGCTGACAGTGTTTTTATTTTAGTGTTGTCAGATTTAGCAAAAAGAAAAAAAATACAATAGGTTCGCTTACATTTGAATTTCAGCTAAACAATGAATAATGTTTTAGTATAAGTATGTCCCATACAATAATAATGCACTATTAACTATTTTCTACTAAAGATGAGGAGATAGCCAATATTATACCTCCTCCCTCCTCTCCCACCACCTCTAAAATTTATTCTTTATATTCTAAGGCTTTTCACTTGCTGTTAGAGAAAATGGATTGGGAAGCAGCCCCTGATATCTGGAAGCTGACTAGCACTCAGGCCATGTTCTTCTGTTGGACATAAACTCACAGAACACCAATCTAAGACAAGGTCACTAGGTGACTGACAACGTGAGACGAAATAAGACCACTTCATAATTTTGTCTAAGCACAGACAAAAAAAAAGTCACTGTGCCACCCAGAAAACACCAAACACCCCCTCTCTTGACCAAAATGGGTGACTGCTACTTTATCAATTACAGCTTTATCTTTGCCCTAGTCTGCCCTCCCTATATATGAGATTATTGAGATGCCCAATCATACAATTGCCCCTGCTTTCTGACAGCATCTGATTTAGAGCGAACTGCCACTTCCTTAGACCCTCCCGTAAATCACTCAAATACTATAGTAGGTTCTTTCTAACATTCTCTTACTGAAACACCCCATGGTTCCCTATGGTGTTCATTCTCCCTGCCTGCAAAGAATAATAAACCCAACTTGTCAACTATGAGTAAGTTCCTGATGGTCTTTGGTTGAAGGGCATTGACATT
>NW_020172464.1:1170808-1202372 GCF_003031525.2 Neophocaena asiaeorientalis asiaeorientalis | reverse complement strand
TCTTCCCCAGATATTTGCATGGCTCTTTCCCTTAGTTCATTCCGTTCTTTGCTCATCCATCATCTTTTCAGAGAGGTCGTCCCTGACCACACTATTTACAATAGCACCCTCATTATTCTCTCCCCCTTTATGCTATTTATTTTTCTTCATAGCACTCATTACTATCTGATATTATGTTATATATTTAGATAATATGTTTACTGTATGTCTCTCCCATTAGAATCTAAGTTTCATGAAGACTGCGACTTCATCTTGATGATGATTGTATCCACAGTGTGTAGAGCATTGCCTGGCACGGAGTAGGTACTAAGTGATATGTATTTAATGAACGAATGAATGAATGGATTTTTATTGTGTCAGGGTTTATAATAGTTTCATTCTATCACATATTCATAACCTTGTTGTTTGGTCTTAGTCCTCCATTTACATAGACTGGCGCACTGCAAAATGTCCATTCTTAATTCTTCATTTTGACTCATTTCTTATCAGATTTGATTTCATATTGCCAAGTAATTTTTCACAAAGGACACATTTGTAGTATATTCTCTCAACCTTTTTGATATTCGAAATATTCTACCTGTTGCTTTTGGGGGGTAGATTGTATTATTGTTGGCAATATCCACTTCCTGTTTCTCAGTAGGAGGGTTATATATCCCTATCCAATTGACTTTAGAAGGTTTTTAGAAGAAAAGGAGAATCAGCTGTATCAAACAAGTCACTTAAAGAGAGAATTGTTGGGATAAAGCAGAAAAGGGGAGAGTGATGAAAAAGCAAACATATATTTAGAACTTACTGGGTTCCAGACACTCATTCATTCAATATTAAGTAACCATATCTGTCTATCATCTACCATCAAGGCAGGCTTCACAAACATGTTAGTGTTTGAGTTGTGTCTTTCTTGAAGACCAGGCACTTGCCAAACAACAGGAGAGGCACAGTGTGAATACAAAAGGAATGGTTATTACAGGCTTAGGGTTCCAGGCACAGACATGAAAGCAGTAAACACCATGTCATATTTTGGAAACTGTACGCATTTTGACACTATCGGTAGTTAACTCATTTAATCCTCAAAACAACTCTATGGGAAGGTATTATTATCTCTATTTTACATATGAAGAATCAGGCTCAAGGTCACACAGCTAAGTGGGAGTACCAGAATCCCAACCCACTCACATCTGCCCAAGTCTTTGTTATTTCCACTATACCTTACTGTGGTTTCTTTTTATACTTGTGTAGTGACTGTACTAAATCTGTGTAGCTAAGCATAACTCAGTGGAAGGGCTCTAGGACTGAATGAATGCCATTTTTTATCTTTTTAAAAATTTATTTATTTATTTTTGGCTGCACTGGGTCTTCGTTGCTGCACGTGGGCTTTCTCTAGTTGCGGCGAGCCGGGGCTACTCTTCGTTGCGGTGCGCGGACTTCTCATTGCGGTGGCTTCTCTTGTTGTAGAGCATGGGCTCTAGGCGCGTGGGCTTCAGTAGTTGTGGCACGCGTGCTCAGTAGTTGTGGCTCGCGGGCTCTGGAGCACAGGCTCAGTAGTTGTGGTGCACAGGCTTAGTTGCTCCATGGCACGTGGGATCTTCCTGGACCTGGGCTCGAACCCATGTCACCTACATTGGCAGGCAGATTCTTAACCACTGCGCCACCAGGGAAGTCCTGGTTTTTTATCTTTTATCATCATCAATTAATATATTAAGCATCCACAAGATTCTTGACATTTTAACACAGGAGAGGACAGTTGCTGGCCTCATGGAATTCATAATCAAGTTCAAAAAAGGCAAAGGCAAGCAAACACTGACACATGGTTATAAAACCTGATTCCATTATCAGCCAATCAAAAATCTTTTTAGAATGTGAAACAATTGATACCTCCAAATCCATTTGATAAAGGTTCTTGTCTTTAAAAGCTACTATGTTGTTTGAAGTAGGGTTAAGCCTTCAGATAAAAAGAAAGTGAAAGGTGAAATAACTTGTTGAGAAACAGAAAATTAATGAAACTTTCCAAAGACCTTGTCCCAAAAGCTGCTGTTAAGGCCACTCAGATTTCTTGGTCTGCTCTGCTTTTCCTACCAAAAAATTCCTTTCCTGATCATTGGATCCCCTTTAATTATAGGTAACTTTTTTCTTTTTAAATTTTTTTTAATTTGAAGTATAGTTGATTTACAATATTGTGTTAGTTTCAAATGTACAACAAAGTGATTCAGTTATATATGTATATTAATTTTTTCAGATTATTTTCCATTATAGGTTATTATAAGATACTGAGTATTGTTCCCTGTGTTATACAGGAAATCCTTGTAGCTTATCTACTTTATACATGGTAGTTTACATCTATTAATCCCATACTCCCAGTTTGTCCCTCCCCCTCTCCCTCTACCCTTTGGTAACCATGAGTTTGTTTTCTATGTCTGTGAGTCTGTTTCTGTTTTGTATATAGATTCATCTGTATTATTTTTAGATTCCATATATAAGTGATATCATATAGTATTTGTCTTTGATTTATTTCACTAAGCATAATACTCTCTAGGTCCATCCATGTTGCTGCAAATGGCAATATTTCCTTCTTTTTTATGGTTGAGTAATAATATTCCATTGTATATATATACCACATCTCTAAGCCAATCATCTGTTGATGGGCACTTGGATTGTTTCCATGTCTTGGCTTTTGTAAATAGTGCTGCTATGAACATTGGGGTGCGTGTATCTTTTTGAATTAGAGTTTTTGTTTTTTTACTGATATATACCCAGGAGTGGAATTGCTGGATCACATAGTAGTTCTAATTTTAGTTTTTTAAGGAACCTCCATACTGTTTTCCATAGTGGCTGCATCAATTTACGTTCTCACTAACAGTGTACAAGGATTCCCTTTTCTCCACACCTTCTCCAGCATTTATTATTTGTAGACTTTTTGATGACAGCCATCCTGACTGGCGTGAGGTGTTATCTCATTGTGGTTTTGATTTGCATTTCTCTAATAATTAGTGATGTTGAGCATCTTTTTTTGTGCCTATTGGCCATCTGTATGTCTTCTTTGGAAAAATGTCTATTTAGGTGTTCTGCCCATGTTTTTGATTGGGTTGTTTGATTTTTGGATATTGAGTTGTATGAGTTGTTTTTATATTTTGGATATTAACTCCTTGTCAGTTGCATTGTTTGAAAATATTTTCTCCCATTCTTTTAGTTTTGTTGATGGTTTCCTTTGCTGTGCATAAGCTTTTAAGTTTGATTAGGTCCCATTTGTTTATTTTTGCTTTTATTTCTTTTGCCTTGGGAGACTGAGCTAAGAAAATATTGCTACGATTTATGTCAAAGAATGTTTCACCTATGTACCTTTCTAGGAGTTTTATGGTGTCATGTCTTACATTTAGGTTTTTAAACCATTTTGAGTTTCTTTTTGTATATGGTGTGAGGGAGTGTTCTAATTTCACTGATTTACATGTAGCTGTCCAGCTTTCCCAACACCACTTGTTGAAGAGACTGTCCTTTCTCCATTGTATATTCTTGCCTCTTTTGTCATAGATTAATTGACCTTAGGTGCATGGGTTATAGGTAGCTTTTAAATTTTAGCTTAATTTTTGCTGAGTTAGGGGCTGAGCGACATGGACAGAAGGGAAGAGACAGTTTCCTGCACTTCGAAGTAATAGGCCTTCATCATACCTCAGTTGTGGCTCCACACTTTTAAAGCCCTTTCAGGAAAGGGACAAAGGGAAGGCAATTCTGTTTGGGGCCTTGGTGTTGTTGGTGCTGGTGCAAAAGAAAATGTATTGCATCTTACAATTTACTGAGAGGTAACCAACAACATTTGATAATCAAGAGTGGCAGCTACTGCCACTGTGATCTGTATTTCAAAGAAATGTCTCATTTTAGTTTTAGTCAACTAAGCTACTGAAAGATAAATAGATCCTAAACTTTCAAAATGTACTTTGTCTTATTTCCTATTTTTTTTTTTTTTTTGCTACTAAATTTTGGGGGAGGATGACTCAGAAAAATGGTCATTAATCTGCTAACTAGTTTTGTTAAGTGCTCAGTTACCAGGAAAATACTACCATCTGTCTTCGTTTCTTTTACAACAGCACACTCCTATTTTCCATGAAATGTTTTTATATTAAACAATAAAACTTTCATAATTTTAAGGCATAATCAAAAACTAATAATGCAGTAATTCCCACATAGATTGTTTTCCCACAATACCAAACCTTGGAGAAACGCCTAAGGAATTTCATTTGGATTTCTTATCTCCATGTGAAAATACAGCTGTATTACACTACTTTGATGTTATGCTATGTGGCTTTACTTTATTGAGGAGAATGTAGAATAGATGAGAGATGGATAGATGATGACATCTTTGTCTGATTTTATGTTGAAGAAAATTAGAGATAGTTAGTAGCCTGGTGGACATTCCAACTGAATGGTAAATAAGTGCCAATTCAAGTTTTTGGAAACTGATGCAATATTATCCTATACATATTTTTTAAAAGAAAATGAAGGTAGTGAATGGCTCTAATTGTTGAAGAAAATGCTGCTATTTTGTTCTTTAGTTGAATGTGATCAATAACCAGCCTAAAGGGAAATATTTTGCTCTCCAAACACCCATCCCATTGCTCCATTCATCATGGTACTCAGTCGGAAGTGTATTGCCAGAAGAGTTTTTAAAATTAGCACAACTCATTCATATATTCATTCACTAAATTAATGAACACCTACCATGTGTCAGACAGTAAAGCCCTCTGAGGAGGAAATGCTATGTAAATAAGAATAATAAATTAACAATGCAAGTGTTAATATTATTTATCTTTCAAGATGCAGCTCAAATTCAGTTTGCTACTCCTTTCTCTGTGTTCTGTACCTTACAAATATTTTGTCGATGTTTGAGTACCTATTTACTGAGCTCTTTGAAAAGGTAGAGACCTTGGTTTATTCATTTTTGTATTCCACAGAACCTAACATAAGATTTGGTACAGATCAAACAGGTGGTCAGAAAACGATAGTTGAAATGAAGGAATTAACATAGTGTTGCATCATTTCGTATTCAGTTAAGAAGATAGTACTTGTCCAAAAACTGAATTTATTTCTTCAAAGTATATATTATAATGAAGTTGTCATCGTGTTATCCTAGAACTTGGATTATCATAAATCATAATGAGTCGATACATTGTTTGATTATATTCTGATTATATTTCAAGGTGGTTTATCATCTAACAGGCTATTAAATAGAGCAGTTTCAAACTTTCAAAAGAAATGAAACCCGTCTAGTCTCTCAGTTTTTACTCCCTAGAAGCTTACACGGAACGTAGATGAAAGCGACTACCTTCCCTCGCATCCCAACCGTTTGTGACCGCATTACCCCATCTTTCCTTTTTCCCACCCTTTCGCCCTCCGGAAGGGGCCGAGCTCTCCCGGTACTTCCCAGTCTTCCTCCGCCCCTTGCGGAAGGAGCCGAAGGCGGAGTGGGGCGCCGAAGCGGCGCGGCCTAACGCTCGGGCCCCTCCGGGAAGAGCCGAACCGCACTCGGAAGAGGAGGGCGCCTTTGCCTTTGGCGCCTCGCCCCCGCGCGGTGCCCTCTGTCGGCGGCTTGGGGCAGCTGTGGCAGTGGTGGCGGCGGGAGGCGGTAGCCGCGTCGACGTCGACCAAGACTGGAGCGACGTTTAAAGAAGGAGCCGAGTCGCCGCGGAGTCCGGCTTCTGGTTGTTGGAGGACTCCCACCCTTCCGCACGGCCCGACGACGAGAAGCTGCAGCGCTGGGAAGCAGGTGAGGAGCCGGCCGCGACCCGGGAGGGGGCGAGGGATCGCGCCTGCTTCCTCCGTCCCTGGGCCGCGCCTGCCTTCGCTTTCTCCTCACTTGAACCAGGAAGCGGCGGAGACGGAGGCTCCGCTCCTCCGGCCCTTTCTTTGTGTGGGCCCGGGAGCGAAGGAGGGGACGAACCGGGAGGGCCGCGGCGCGGTCCCCTCCGCCGTCAGGGGCCGAGGGTCTGCCGTCGCCCGGGGTAGGCCCGGAGCGTGGGGAGCCCACCGCGGAGAACCGCTCGGCGTTTTCCTCGCCCCTCTGCCTGCCTTTTTTGCGCCTCTTTTCCCCTCCTAGCCCTTTGATTTAGAGCTTTTCGGCCTGGCCCATCCTCCCCTTCCGTCCCCTTCCCAGGGCATAACAATGCCGCCTGCTTGGCCTCATCCCCTCCCAACACCCCACCCTCCGGTTCGCCACCTTCTACTTTCCCCGGCTCGCCTCGCCTTACTACCCCCGCCCTGACTGTGCTGGCTGGACCTCCATCTGTATTTGCGAGAAGCTGCTTTTCCGCGTGAATGGGGGTTAAAAACCTCGGTTGCAGCCGGCCGGGTGCGAATGGGAAGAGGGGGTGGAAGGAGGAAGATGGGGTTCAGCTGCCGCAGGGAGCCGCGTGTCGGTTGTTTCAGTCTCGCGGGTGGTGTTTCTCTTTCCCACCTTCACCTGCCTTCGGTCAAGGATTTGTCTCACAGGAATGAGGAACGGCTTTTCCACAGTCGGATCGCAAATCTTGGTTGGGGTGGGTTCAGACCGATTTGTGCTGTTCCTGGGGAACAGGGAAGAGGAGGTAACCTAAACAACAAAATGAAACCAAGTCCCGGTGTCACCTGGACACGTACATTTAAATCATTCCCCCATTGGGAACACCCATGTGCAAACGACAAAAATAGTGGGACCGTATTCAGAAAACCTATCTATCCACTGAAAAGGGACGTGTGTCGAAATCCCCATTTTTCGGTAGCCCAGGTTGCTGGCTCGCTGTCCAAAGGTCACCCTTTCTGATGAATGCCTTTATGGTAACCTGGAATTCCTTGGTACCGTTAACAAGCAATGCCTTATAACATGATGTTTTAAATCCTTGATTTCTAGACTTTTCTCCTATTTTTTGTTTTTAAGCTATTATTTTGAAAAATTTAGAAGATATTTGAGAGGCCCTGTCTTCCACGTGTATCTAACTTAAGAACTGTGACAGTGGTACTACTTTGGTAACTCTAAAGGGAAAGAATATTAGCAATAAAAAGTGTTTCTTTACCAAAAGTACTTATCAACTAATTTTCCCCCGCTTATCTTAGAGCTGCAGTGAACATTGTGGTACATGACTCTTTTTGAATTATGGTTTTCTCAGGTCAACTAATTTTTAATTATATATACATGTATTTATTTATCTATTTATTTATTTAAATTCCGTGTCATTGTTATTGGATATATCTTCTGCAAAGTGCCAAAAATTGTTTTGGGGGTGGTACACAGCAATACTATTTATTGACAGTCCCCCTCCCCTTTTTTTCTAGAGTGATGTCTGCTCTGTTCCAGTAAGTTTATATCTTAATTTTCACTAGTTCATTTGGTGTGAAGAAAGTTCTCATATCAATGCTCATAATTCTTTACCAACAAAATTCAATGTTTTGTGTTTTCATGCAAATGAGCTTTAAGAAATGGTAAACTTTTCTTTTCCTTTGTTTTATTTTTTCACAACAGCATCTGTTGACTTCATTTGGCACTCTTTAACATTCCACCTCGAGATTGTAAGGGTAGGCAGGTGAGCGGAAGTGGGAAGTGGCAAGGGGAAGAAGAAAGAGGAGAGGGTAAGAAAGGTGTTTCATAGTTTATCCAGATGAGGCATCCCAATCAAAGTAAGAATAGAAAAATAATAGAGGTAATAATTGCCAGTGTTTATAAATTCTGATTTAGTCACTGGCTGCAGGGAATAGCTGTTGAATATGTTCTTAAAGATAAGTTAAAATTTAGGAAGACTACATATTTTGGACTCAGTGTTGTACACACCAAGCTTTTCTGACATTCAAAACATTCATTTACAGGTGAAATAACTTTTATGTGTTCATGATGAAGATTTTTCTTAAAGTTTTAAGACAGTTAAAAATTAACTCTTAACTCTTCTTGAGAAAATCCAAAATTGGAACTAAGAAAATTAATTTTAGTCTTTAAAACTAACTTAGTGGTGATGCATGAATCTAAGATTCAAAGGAAGAGATTAATGTTCAAATCTGTAGATCAATTTAAAACTGGCTTGTCTCTTCTCAGGGGAAAGTCATGAGATTTGACATGTCCAAAAACCAGCCTGTAAGAATAATTTATATAAAAACCAAAAAGTTATATCAAACTTTGGGTAAAACTCCAATAAACTAGTTAATGATGCTGTAGCTGAAATTCTGAATGATGAAGTGCTTTTGTCCTTCTTTCCTAATCTCCCATCCTCCCCCTCCCTTTCTCTTACAGGCATGGAGAGTAGAAAACTGATTTCTGCTACAGACATTCAATACTCTGGCAGTCTGCTGAACTCCTTGAATGAGCAGCGCGGCCATGGACTCTTCTGTGATGTTACCGTTATTGTGGAAGACCGAAAATTCCGAGCCCACAGGAACATCCTTTCAGCTTCTAGTACTTACTTCCATCAGCTCTTCTCAGTTGCTGGGCAAGTTGTTGAACTGAGCTTTATAAGAGCAGAGATCTTTGCAGAAATTCTCAATTATATCTATAGTTCTAAAATTGTTCGTGTTAGATCAGATTTACTTGATGAGTTAATTAAATCAGGGCAGTTATTAGGAGTTAAATTTATAGCAGAGCTTGGTGTCCCATTGTCACAGGTTAAAAGCATCTCAGGTACAGCTCAGGATGGTAATGCAGAAACCTTACCTCCTGGTTCTAGTGACAAGAACCTTGAAATACAAAAATCAAAAGATGAAGCCCAAGAAAATGGGGCCACTATAATGCCAATTATAACAGAGTCTTTTTCCTTATCTGCTGAAGATTATGAGATGAAAAAGATCATTGTTACCGATTCAGATGATGACGACGATGACGTCATTTTCTGCTCTGAGATTCTGCCTGCAAAGGAGACTTTGCCAAGTACCAATACAGTGGCAGAGGTCCAGCCTAACCCAGGCTCTGTTGCTATTTCAGATGTTGCACCTTGTGCGAGCAATAGCTCTCCCCCTTTAACAAATATCACACCTACTCAGAAACTTCCTACTTCTGTGAATCAGGCAACTCTGAACCAAACACAAGGAAGTGAAAAATTATTGGTATCCTCGGCCCCAACACATCTGACTCCCAACATCATTTTATTAAATCAGACATCACTTACTACACCACCAAATGTCAGTTCTTCACTTCCAAATCATATGTCTCCTTCAATCAATGTACTTGTGCAGAATCAGCAGCCACCAAACAATGCTGTTTTAACAGGAAACAAGGCCAATGAAGAGGAGGAGGAGGAAATTATAGATGATGATGATGACACTATTAGCTCCAGTCCAGACTCGGCGGTCAGTAATACATCTTTGGTCCCACAGGCTGAGATCCCCCCAAATACTGCTTTTGATGGATCGTTGATACAGAAGATGCAGATTCCTACACTTCTGCAAGAGCCACTTTCTAATTCTTTAAAAATTTCAGATATAATTACTAGAAACACTAATGATCCAGGTTTAGGATCAAAACATCTAATGGAGGGTCAGAAGATTATTACTTTAGATACAGCTACTGAAATTGAAGGCTTGTCGACGGGTTGCAAGGTTTATGCAAATATTGGTGAAGATACTTATGATATAGTGATCCCTGTCAAAGATGACCCTGACGAAGGGGAGGCCAGACTTGAGAATGAGATACCAAAAACATCTAGCAGTGAGACGGCAAATAAACGTATGAAGGTAAAACATGATGATCACTATGAGTTAATAGTAGATGGAAGGGTCTATTATATCTGTATTGTATGCAAAAGGTCATATGTCTGTCTGACAAGCTTGCGGAGACATTTTAACATTCATTCTTGGGAGAAGAAGTATCCTTGCCGTTACTGTGAGAAGGTATTTCCTCTTGCAGAATATCGCACAAAGCATGAAATTCATCACACAGGGGAGAGAAGGTATCAGTGTTTGGCCTGTGGCAAGTCTTTCATCAACTATCAGTTTATGTCTTCACACATAAAGTCAGTTCATAGTCAAGATCCTTCTGGAGACTCAAAGCTTTATCGTTTACATCCATGCAGGTCTTTACAGATCAGACAATATGCATACCTTTCTGATAAGTCAGGCACCATGCCTGTCATGAAGGATGATGGTATCGGGTATAAGGTTGATGCTGGGAAAGAACCTCCAGTAGGGACCACATCTACTCCTCAGAACAAGCCAATGACCTGGGAAGATATTTTTATTCAGCAGGAAAATGATTCAATTTTTAAACAGAATGTAACAGATGGCAGTACTGAGTTTGAATTTATAATACCAGAATCTTATTGAACTCCTTTGAAATATCAGAAAGTTTTGGTTTGGATTAAAGGTCAGGGCTTTCAGAAGACCTGTAAAACAAAGGTGAAAACAAGTTGATTTGATCTGCCATGTCATCTGAAGGTAGTCTAGTTGGATTATTTGTTGATAATTTTTTAGAAGCAAATTATTCTGAAAGTTTGAATAGAAATTGAGAAGTTTTTCCCCCCAAGTATCCATTTTTATAGTTAGCTTTCAGCACATTTAAAAGAGGCAAAAAGAAAAAAAAAGCTTGGAGAGATAGTTTCCTGAATAGAATTTGAAGCAGTCTGAATGTTCTTTGAAAATAACTGGAGTTATTAGCATACCCTAGTATATCTTGCAACTTTCCCCTTCTGTGTTAGCACTTTACTGATGAATTCTCAATTTTCTTATTATTGAGACTATAAATGTGTCGTGTCTTATATATGGCATAAAAAGTAAACAAGAACTTCTAAAGTTGTCCTGGAAATTTTCAGAATAAATCTCTGCTTGGTTGTGTATTCTGCTAACCCAAATGGATAGCAACCTCCTGCCCCTCATGAAAATGGCCGTGCAGACAAATCTCTCATTTGAACAATGAAGTAGTTTTAGCTAATTAGAATTAAACCTTGCTTTTATTGCCATAGTCTGGAAAAGACCTGTGGCTGGACTACTGTATATATACCTTTGCAGTGTGGTTTCCATGGGCAAAAATACTAAAGGAAAACAAATCTCTGTAGTGCAGACAGGAAGAGGTGAAATGTTCTGTCGCATTTGTTTTGAATTCTGCACTTGTATATGATAGCGACAGAGAATGGAAGTAAATGGAGATTTCCTTTTTGCTTGTTATGGTTAAAAATATTCCCATGACATTTTTCAAATTTTGAATCTGAAAGCCACCAAATTAATCTTTATGTATAAATCTTTATAAATGACAAATTTCACAAATGAGACGCCTATATATTTTGGGCGGGAGGCTACTGGCATATATTTTTAAATGTTCATATTACTTAGAATCTCTAATAGGAAGTTTTTATTTGACATAGTTGAGTCAGTGATCTAGTATTTTCCTTTCAGCAAGACCTTTTAGGTTTTTACTCCTTCTAAAATAAGTTCCATTCCATCTGCAAATTGCTGCAGTATTATAGCATTCAGAAGCTATACGTGGAAGTTAAATAGGCTTGTTGATTCCCATTTATCTTGAGAACAATAAATACCACCTTTCTCCCTTTTAAAATGACACATATTTAAACACTTAGAAAATAAAGTAAAAACTTATTGAAGTGCTAGTACTAAAAGGGAAGCAGGTTGGAACAAATATATAGCCTAGCATTTATAACAGGATTGACTTGTCGAACTTCTGTAAATGAATTTTTGCAAAGGAAAAAAATTAATAGATATTGAAAAAGATTGTTGTGCATAGTTATTAGTCATTTGTAACCTTGCTTAAGTATTTCTTAATTCAACATAGATATTTTCTTTCTCCTTAACCACGTATTTTTGAAAATAGTCTATTTCTTGACTTTGAACTTAAAGCTTTAATCATAATTTCTTATGTATACGTCATTCTTCTTACAGTAATCTAGACTTGAAGATAACGGTTTTGGTGTTTCTTAAGATGGTAGCTGAGGGTATCAGGCATCAGTATTTGCAGTTATATGAGAAGAAAGAAAAATAATATACTCCTTTGCTTTACTAAGGATTAGAATGATGTGCATCTTTCTGTTTTCTGTTCTGTGAGTTGAGACCTTAAGACCATTTTGTAAACTAATCCTTGGAAAATTTTTAATTACCTTACAACTTAAGAGTCTGATCTCTGGAATTGCAATATCTGTTTCCTTTCTTTGTAGGTACTGATAACATTACTCTTTGACTATAGGGTACACTCTGAAATCTTTTCAGTGGAAATTTGTTTGTTTCATTAATGGTGTTTTACCAGTTAGACATAATTCTTCTACAAGTGTGAATGATACTGATATCAGCAGAGCTTCCAGTCCTTTCAGACTAAACTGCTAGGTAAATTAGTTTGTCATAATAAAACTTGGTGGTTTCTACAAGGCCATTATGACAAACCAGGAGTTAATTCTATAATGGAAAACTATCCATTCTTAATTATCTGGATATAATTATTTGCTGCTGCTGTGCTCTATGTAAATTCTGAGGGTGAAATTTCAACTTTGCCTACTGAAGCTATCGTCTAGAGTTTTTTGGGAGGAGGAAAACTGGAAAAATCACTTTAAATTGTATTTTTGCCAGAAGACTTTTACTTGCATGTATGTCAGGGTCTTCTGTTTTTCTACAAGTCTCTATATATACAAAGTTCAGAATTCATGCAGAATACTCCTTTGGGATTAAAACCATTCACCCCCAGTATTTATGGGGTTGGAAATCTGTGGCAAGAGGCTGTTCAAAGCTTGTCATGGGGTGTTCCTATTTTATACTTAGTTTTCTGGCAATTGAACTTCCCTTTTTTTCCTTTCAAGTTGGCTTCAGATTTGCTCCTATGCTAAATTACCTATAAATATTCTGGATAGGAACTTTGAAATAGCAATTTGTTAAAAGAGATGACAAAATGAAAGTGCTCAAACTAAGCAAAGATTTTTTTTTTGCGGTACGCGGGCCTCTCACTGTTGTGGCCTCTCCCGTTGCGGAGCAACAGGCTCCGGACGCACAGGCTTAGCGGCCATGGCTCACGGGCCCAGCCGCTCCGTGGCATGTGGGATCTTCCCGGACCAGGGCACGAACCCACACCAGGGAAGCCCCTAAGCAAAGGGATCTTCCCGGACCAGGGCACGAACCCAAGTCCCCTGCATCGTCAGGCGGACTCTCAACCACTGCGCCACCAGGGAAGCCCCTAAGCAAAGATTTTTAAATGTTGTAGCAATCTTGCAAGATTCACTTTAGAATAAATCTTAAATGATTATCATTTTGGTGGTAATGATCCCACACACAACCGCTATGAGGAATTGATGCTGGGTTTTTCCCGTTGTACCAAAAAGATAAAACAAATGGTAAAAATGATGAAGGTATTTTGTATTGTCAAGGCGTGCATATTCTAAAGAATTAAATACTAATTCAGCAGCACTGGCTTTCTCATCTCTGTCAATCATATGAAACCTTGTTCATTTCCATCCAACACTGTAATGTTCATACTTGTTCACTCTTCTCTGTCATGACTTTAAGTTCTACTTTTCATTAACCGTTACCTGATATTAGTTCGTAGAGCTTCTTATGGCAAAAATAAAATGTTTTAATTCTGATTTTTTAGTGCATTTTTTACAAGATGTTCTTTCAGAAATTATATAGCTTATGTTCTGTTGTTTTTCAGTTTTTGTAGCAGGAGACTGGAACTGTATTTCTGATGACAGCATGACAGAATTTCCCATTAGGTTTTATATGTTGGTTAATCACATGCCCATTGTATCTTGAACCATAATAGTCAAAAGTGAGTCAGCTGCTGTCAGTTGCTTTAGAGTGTTTGTGATACTTCTGTTGATTCCATGAAGACACATGTAAGTTGATAAGGAGGAGGATAGTTTTATTAATTTGAAACATCACAAAAGCAGTCTGGGTTTCCAACATGGCAGTGATACAGATTTTAAGCAACATCCAGTTATACAGGTTCTGGATTAATATTTTAATGTTTCATGCCCAGTTCAATACTTTAAAGCAGAATTAGGAATAAAGCAGTAAATATTACAAAATGCAGTCAAGGTACATTTTGGAAATACAAATTCCTTCATTACAGCAAATGTTTTTGCAAAAGAGTAAAGCAGCAAATATTATCTTTTCTAAGGCAACATGCACTTTTTATAGCTCAATGTGATAAAAAAAGAAGCTGCTCAAATTAAGTGTTACAAAATCTATACTGTTTCAAGTTACTTTGTAAAGTAAGAAAAATACATAGAAATGAGTCATAGAATCTTAACACTTTAAGAAATGTGATAAATGTAGGATATACTATGTAATGGTGCCTTTAAAAAAATTAAATACCCATACACGTTCACTAAAGCAAAATGTAAAGTGTAAACAGCAAGAAATTTCACTGAGTATTACAAGTTGATATTTGTATAGTAAGTCAATTGGTTATTAGTCCCTTTTTGAAATCCAATAGAATTTTAATATGCTCAGAACTGTAGAAAATAATAGTAACTTTATATAACGCAAAAGGATTATAGTTGTTCAGATTTGAAATCCAGATGAGACATCAGTCGTGATGCCGAAAGTTAAACTGAATGTTTTGCAAACATTTACTGTGAACAATGAGCACACTGGTTGTACCTTGGTAACTCTTGATGGCTGGGTGTCTACAAGGTAGATGGGAGCACCAGCATTTGCCTGCTACCTCTAATCCATGAAGTTGGGAGGTAGCGAAATTGGCTGGAAATTTTTCCTGGTTGTGTTCTGTGTTTGCAGAACTGTCTAATTAGGTACCCTCCTGTAGCCCTGTATTTTTATGTTGTACAAGTGTAGGATTATCCATCTTCCTTTAAATCAATCGATTCTCAGGTTAACGTAAGATCACAATGAAAGTGTTCGTTCTGAAATGAAGGCATGGTGCCGAAGTGTTAAATTCATCAGATTGAGGTTTAAAGCTATGTATAATTAAAAGAACTGTACAAACACCTACCACAATGTGCCAGATGGATTTTAAATCTACGATAACACTTAAGAATTTGTCAAGTTGGCTACATTTGAGGTATTGCAGACAAAGCGGCATTGTAACACTTTCATAACCTTGAACGCTGTCATGATTGGTCTCAACAGAAAAAAGGACCAATAGAGCAGTGGCATTAAAATACAGATGATTCTTTTGGGGTGGGGTGCAGGATACGTGCGGTTTGCTGGGATTGAAGCACAATATTTGAAGATAAACAGTCACAAAGATTAGTAACAATCATAACACGACCCAAGAACCTAATCTAGCATTTTTGAACTCAATTTTAACCGTAAGATTTGTATCTCCTGCAGCAAATGCAACATGTAGTAGAACCGCTGTCTCCTAAGTTACCCGATGTATAACTGAGATCCACTTAAAACATCTCACATGTTCTGTGTATTTCAGTGCTTCTTGAACAATCAGTCCTGTTCCCCACTACTCAAAGGACTATTGCACTTTTCCCTTTGGGAGGTACCAATCACAAAAGCTGAGCTGAATGATCACAATAGCCATTTTTACAATACAGAGAAGAAAGGAGTAAGAGACATGGGCAGCTTTTTTCAGCATCCAGACACAAGCAAACAAAGTCTTAGAACTCTGCGTTGGAACTACCGTGTAGCCCCATCATCTGGGAAATTTTCCTTAGGGACTGACTTTAGTGGTAGGGAAAGACAGGGCCTATAAGCCAGGCGCTTCAACCAAGGTGCTAGGGTGGCGATCTGCCAACGGCCGGAGGACAACACTCCATTTACACAAAGTGAAGCAGATGGCAACCACACTTCTGCTGCACACAGAGGCGGGGCCATAGGGTAATGCAGGTCCAAACAAGACAAGCTGCTTGCTGGGATGGCTCTCCAGCCTTGCGCTGCCCTTCTTGGAAGTGCTGGGCTCAGTCTAGCCACCCCTGCTCTGCACTGATAACAAATAAGCTTCTTCCCTATCTTTCCTTAGCCTGGCAGGCCATTGCAAAACTTTATGCATAAGAATCACACTTTAAAGTTTGTACCCTACACACTTCCACTAAAGCAGAAATACAAAAGCCACAATAATCTCAATAGCCAGCAGACATTCCTCTTTAGGGGCTGTAAGGGGGTGGCTTTTCAAAAGGCGGATAGTAGGGTGGAGAGTATCGGGGTGGAGCACTCGAGGACCACATGTAGCTGGGCGAAGGAGAGGCAGACTGGGGCTCATCAGAAAGTCCAGAGGGTGGGGAGGATGGAAAGACACTGGAATGCTGTGTAATCAAAATAGAACAACATCAGTTTAGGCAGTGAGGTTGCGTTTCTCCAACGTCAGTCATTATTTTAAAATGAATATGGACCCAGTGTGTTTCTGTCTGGAACAACCAAGAGTTCCTAAACCTCGCAGGGTTAATGAGGGGCATGAAACTGAGCTGCTCCCACCTTCTCTCAGTCACTCAGGCTGCAGAGCTCACGCAGAGAGGCCTTGGAATCCTCCCCCACCCCTCCCTTTGGACCCCTCATTCAGTCAGTTACCGAACCCTGTTGCTCCTACTTCTGTGTTGTCTCTGGAATCCATCACTCCCTTTACCACGTTTATAACTCAAGCCTCCAACAACTACCCCCTGAGCCATGGCAACAGCATCCCAACTAGTCTTCAAAAAGGTAGTTTGGGCCTTAAGAATATTTGAGGTTAAGCCATTAATACCTGGGAAAGTCTTTGCTACAAAAATATATCATCACAGAGCCCATCTCACAGACCAAAACAAAACAAAACCAAAAAACTAAGGTCAGAGAGGTTAAATGGCTTTCTTGGATCTGGGGTCTTCTAACTTGAAGTCCAACAATTTCTATTTCATCTTAACTGTGGCCCACCACCCCAAAGTGCAGGGTATGTTGGAGGGCAAAGAGGAACAAAGGCGTGGAGGTAAGAATCACAAAGATAAGAGTGAGGAGCGATCTACCAGGTTGCAGGGACACTGAGGACTCTTACTTTGTGCTAACTTTTGTAGTCTTTGGGAAGGGAGCAAGATATAGGTTAAAAAAAAAAACCCAGTGAACTGGCGTGTTAGGAGTCATCTGCCACTTCTCTTTCCGTGGCCCATGTATACACCCTTGACCCTAATGATTTTCCTGCTCAAGGAGAGTTGGCCTGTTTTGTTCACTGCTCTCTCCCCCAGAACTCAGAACAGTGCTTGGCAAGTAGGAGGTACTCTAACTTCAGGAGCATAGAAGATGAACTTGGTATGATTTTTAAAAACATAAAATCTATTTTCAAAGACTACGGTCACATCTTGTGGGTACTGTTGCCTTGCTCCAGTGGTGGAGCATGGCTGAGGCCTGAAGGCTGGAGGGGTCTATAGGGATGGCAAGAGGCAGGAGGCCAGTTTTAGGCTCTCAGGAAGAGCAAACGTAAGCCAACGAACGGGGCTGCAGAACTGCAATTTTCTGTTGTGCCTTAGCTCTAGGAGGAACTGCTATATTTAAAAAAAAAAAAGACCCACTTAAATCAAAAAATTTCTCAAGAGTTCAAGTGCTGTCTGGGGAGGTCAATGCCTTTTCTTTGTTCAGCTGGCCGGAGTCTAAGTAGATCATGTCATTTTCAGGCCTAGAGCAATCTAGAGTCAGCCTTGCCATGAGGTATCTGGAGCCTGAGACCAGTTGGCTGATTCTCCTTATCACCAGTCCTGACCTCTGCACTCCTTAGAAAGCGTTGTCCTGCTTTCTAGGTCTTGCTTGAGACACTGAAATCTCCATCTCCCACCACATAATGTCAGGACTGAGAAGAGGCCGTAGCGGCCAACATCCCCTCCTTCCCCATCACATCCATCCTTTCGATCTGAGAGAAGGGATGACAGGGTCATAGAAAGCCTTTAAAGACAAAAGAACTTGAGGCAGTGGACTCGAGACAAGCCAGATTCCTTCCAAAAATCTCAAAATTTCTCCTCCCTCCAGGAGGAGATATGCTTTCTAAGACACTGGAATCGTGATTTCCTAGTTTTCCACTCCGCACTGCACAACTCTCTCCTCTCTCTCCCTCCTCTTCTGTTGCTTTCCTCAACTAAGAACGCTGTCCTCTTAAACCAGAGAGGAGAGCAAAAACCCACCAGGGACAAGATCTCTGTGGCCGGGGATGTGCCACTCTGCCCTTCTAAATCCCGTTCCAGGATAGTGAGAGCCAGGAGGCCAGTTCTCTGTGGCCCAGCCACAGAAGGGAGGGGCAAGTTTCTGAAGGTGGAGCTAAAGGCCGTTCCGTCCTGAGAGGCAGTAAAAGGCTGCCGTGGGTAGCAGCTGCCGTGGGTGGCAGTTGTACACTTTGATAATAAGAGGGGGTGGTACAACGGCCTTGGGTTTTCACTTCTCAGTTTCATGTTTGGGAAAGTATTAAGGGGGAAGGGGGTGGGATGCTTCTCACTTCCTTTTGAGGATGCTGGGAGTCTTAGGGATAAACTCAAAGGGCTCCTGGCAGAGCTAGGGAGCTAACTGGCTGCAGTCCACACACACCCTTGGGATTTGTTGCGGGCGGGGGGCGGGTCACCCACCGTACCAGTGCATAGTTTCCTAGCAACAGGCAGGCACCTTGGGAAAGATCTGGCTTTGTTGCAGCTGGAGAGCTGGCCCGGCGCATGGTTCCTGCTTAAGAGTCGACTTGACTAGGGACAGGCAGCTCAGAAGAACAGAGCTTTGAATCCTTTCGCACCACAAAGCATGAAAAGCATGAAAAGCATCTAAATAGCCTACTGCTGGGCCTGGTCAGCTAGAGCTTCCCGAGCTGCTGCTTAGAGGCTGGGGTGGCCTAGGGCGGTGGAGCTACAGAGGAGGGAGCGGGCTCCCTCTCCCGCCTTAGCCTGCCCCTCCCTGCCCCATGCAGACCCACACTCCGCAAGACCCTTGTGCGTTTCTGTCACGTGTGCTTCTCTCTTCAGAAGCACTGGGAGGCAGTGACTCCAAAAAGAGCCCTGGAACTGGCCGGGTGATAAAGGGTACCAGCAAAAGATGCTGTGTCCCAAGGGTGAAATCCAGGGTCTCTTGTTTCTTTGCATTCCCCCTCTGCTTCTGACCCAGAAAGCAAAGCCAGGGGAGACGGAGAGAAGAGTAGAGAAAAGGAAGAGGAAGAAAAAGGGAGGGATCAGAAACAAGAGAAAGGAGGAGAGGCAAGGAGAACCTCAGCAGGAGAGGGGAAATAAAAAGTTGAGTGGCGGCAGCAGCGGCGGCCTCCTAAGGCTCTTAGCAACCTACGCCATCTACCGCCTGCCCCTGGACTAGCGCGACTCTCTCATTCAAGGGGCCCGATTTATAATGGGTCCTGTTCAGTGGCCACGACGAAACCTAGAGTACCTTCATGTTATTTAATAAAGAGCATAAACAGAGGTGCTCGCATTTTGCAGAGGCTTTTGTTTTAAGCTAAACTTGGCGATTCACCAAATGGCTAGAGTGAAATAGCGGGTCTGGCCCAGTAGGCCAGACTGGGGAGTATGGCTGGAAGCCTTAAGGGATTTACCCCAAAGCTACACTGGGTTGAATTTCCCAGAAGTAGAAATGGATGCTTTATACCCTACAGGATATGGACTGCTTGGCCATGGGGAAATGAGTGCAAGGGGCAAGAGAAGTGAGCGCTGGGGAGGTGAGCAAGGAGGCACCAGCAGTCTTGGCTTCTAAGCTTGGACGCCTTGGAGTCCAACATTTGCAAGAGTCACAACATCCTCAGGGCCGCTGACCAGACCCACGTCCTCGCTCCCGTCTGACCACAAGAAATGTTTCCCAAGCTTCCTGACTGGACAGCTACCCAATAAGAGCATGACTTTGAGGGGTGAAAACAAAACCCTATAAATCTCCTCTTCCTTCTATCAGCCTTGGGATAAAAAGGAAAGAGAAGTCTTCAAAGGCAAAGTGACATAAATAGTCCTATTTGGAAATGACCAGAATGGGGAAGTCATTCAGGAGAAAGTCTAGAAAGGTCAGTTTTCCTGCTATGATTTGGGCCCTTTTACAATCTGAGATGAGACTAAGGGAGCTCTGGCTTTTTTTTTTTTTTTTTTTTTTTTGAGGAAGGTCTGTGCTTCTGGTGGTTTTATTGTCAGAGGTGGTGTGCGTTTTGCTGACTACTTTCTATTTATCTGGGAACATAACAGATGTTCCTTCATCCTCTTGGCTTTCTTGGGGAAAGACTGGTATTTCCTCCTATGAAACAATAAAGGAATGGAACTTGGTGAACAAAAGAAAGCTCCACTCAAATACTAAAGTGAAATACTTTGTAAGCTCTAGAAGGAAACAAATCACTTAAAAACATACACCTTAAAACCCATAAATTTATAAAATCTCCAAAAAGGAAATACAAAAGACGGCTTGAACCTACAGAAAGAACCAGGAGAGGTATAAGAAGTGTCCCAGAAGTCCTTGGAGTGGGGAGCAATTTAATAACATAATAAGAGAAAGTAAAGGGAATTCCCTGGCGGTCCAGTGGTTAGGACTCCGCGCTTTCACTGCCAAGGGTACGGGTTCAATCCCTGGTCAGGGAACTAAGATTCCACAAGCCGCATGGCACAGCCAAATGGAAAAAAGAGAGAGAGGGAGAGTAAAGAGACCCTTTCTGAGTCATGATTAGGAAGCCCATAATTTAAACCAGTAGAATGTGTAAATATCCTAAAATTAACTGGGGAAAAGATCAGTGCTATACTCAGACTTATAGCTTCTCCAAAGAATCCCTCAAGCCAATCTCTGGCATCAGACAGACCTGGATACATATTCTTGTCCTCCACTTACCATCTCTGTGACTGTGGAGAGGTTACTTACTTCCTCCATGACTCAGTCATCTCAACTTAAAAATAGCAATGACAAGAGTTATTTCCCTCAAACGACAAAAATGAGATGATATCTGTAAAGCACTTAGCACAATGCTTGGTACATAGTAGGTGCTCATTGAATAGGAGCTGTCATTAAAAAGCAGAGGCTTCCACAAATCCCTGAAGTGCCTGCTTTGAGCCCACGGTGTAGGGTTGGGTTAGGTGGCTAGATTTGGATCCCTTCTCTGAGTTAGGTACCCTGTGTCTGGGTTTCCATAGCACTCTGGGTAATAGTCTACTTACTGTTTTGTCCCCACTGCTGTCCCCTAACCAGTCCCCTTCAGGTCCCTAGACTGGTCTCTTAATGCAGGGCCTATGTCTCATTCAATCTCTACATCCATAGCTCCTGGCACAGTTCCTGGCACATGGGAACACAGAGTCAACATTGACTGAACTGAAACCAACAGCCTGGGCCACCACTAGCATTGGCAATCTTGTTTTCATGCCTGGGGTAGTGTTTGAATGAGGAATGATGGACAGAGAGATGGCTCCATCCCCTAAACAGGGGCTTCCTATCTCAGAGTTTGCAGCAGCCATCACCAAGGAGATTATTGTTACTACTTCAGGGGTTCGTTATAAAGTGAAAAGTCCTAAAATCAATATAGTCAATATAATTTACTTCGATATAAAAAAATGGAAGCAGCCTCTTGGGAGCCATGCATGGCCCCTCTGTCCCAGGATGAGTTTTTATTATGGGCGTCCCCAAAGAACGGTGACCCTCTTGTGCTAGGTTCAACATCCCTGCATTCTTTTAAAGGATTCCTTTGCCTCTGTCACTACTGCAATTATCTATGCCCTTTTAGAACATATTTGTGTTTTCCAGTCTATATTGCCTATTTGGGGAACAAGTTCCCTGAGTTGTCTACCTGTGAATACAGTAGGCTTTAAAACAAGTTCTAACATCTTTTCCCAAGCTTTAATGGATGCCTCCTTGTGCTGGTGCTATATTTTATGACAGCAAACAAATCCATCTTCACACTATAGATACGTATTCCTATTGCCATATAGAGTCCTAGACCTCCCTGTACAGTATGTAAACCAAACCAAAGTACACTTTATTCAACTAAATAGGGGTTTTTTCAGTTTCAATTATTTTGTTAATCTGAAGTGGAAATTAGGTTGCCCAAGGGCTCTGTTTTTCTAAACTGGCTGGTTAATTGGGACCACCCCCAAACAGTCATGCTTTTATGTCCCCTTGGAGCATTCAGGGCTCTTGGTCAATAGAAGTAAATTCATTATGAGCTTCCCTCCTTTCAAAGGCATTTCCTTGGTCCCCAAATTTTGAATTAACCAGATTCGAGTGTAATCCCATCCTTCTGTGGTCCACGGTTTAGGGTCACTGTAAATGCCTAAAAGACTGTTTCGTTTGTTTTCCTGAAGTGTCTAGTTCAGTGCTCTGCATACAATGAATTCCTTTTAATTAAGTGCCTTTTGGGTTCTGTTCTTCTGTGCTTAGTCTTAGCTCAAAAGGAAAATGGTAAAGGGCAAATTTGGTAACACTTATTTCTGACCCACGTGATAACAAGGCAAAAAAAGGGGAGGAGGGTGTTATAAAAAATATTTTCTCTGTAGAGTCCCAGTTAGGAAGTCTGGAGAAAAAGAAGGGACTTCTTCCTCATTACAGATTTGATTCAAACCCGTGTGTGGCTCAGAATGCCCTTGTGCTAAGGAGGCAGGCCTCTCCCAGTGGCAGAGAAATGGAAAAGGCCACTGTTGGACAGGGGTCAATGGTGACATACTCATGAGTACCTCGGTGTAGGTCAAGGCAACTTGGGACACCTGGATCCTATCTCCTCTCCCCTTTTCTTCCCTCATTCTGTTTCTTCTCCTCTTGTGTCTTTCCCATCCTCCCCATCTCTCCCATCATTGCCTGCCTATGCAGTCCTTAAGCTAGTCACTGGTACCCACAGGCTGCTAAAGGCCCTCAGGGATAGAGAGCCTGGCTACGTCATATATATTAGGAAGGGTCCATAATTAGGGAGAGAACGAGACAGCATGAGCGAGAGCAAGGGTAATGGAGAGTTCTTTTTCTCTCAAAACATACCTGAAAGTCATAAGCAGAATAAGGTGGCAGATGAGGAGGGCTACGGTAGTAGGTATTATAGGATGCCACTTGAGGACGAGCGTAGTAAGAAACAGTCGGATGGGCATTTTCAACAGAACAGTTCAGTGCTGGGAGAGCTGGGTTCTGCAGAAAAACATAAATTAGAAACAACATAAACGTTCATCACTAGGAGAATGGTTAAATAAACCATGGTACATTCGTACTACAGAATACTATGGAGCTACTGATAAACAATGATGTGCACCTATATTTAGTGACAGGGAAGTTGTCCAGGATATATTGTTAAACTAAAACAACAAAAACAAGCCATTGGCAAAACTATGGAGACAATAAAAAGATTAGTGGTTGCCAGGGGTTGGGGTTGGGGAGAGGAATGAATAGGCAGAGCCCAGAGTATTTTTAGGACAGTGAAAATACTGTTTGCCACCATAATGATGGATACATGTCATTATACATTTGTCCAAACCCATAGAATTACAACAGCAAGAGTGAACCCTGGGGCTTCCCTGGTGGCGCAGTGGTTAAGAATCCACCTGTCGATGCAGGGGACACGGGTTCGAGCCCTGGTCCGGGAAGATGCCACATGCCACGGAGCAACTAAGCCCGTGCGCCACAACTACTGAGCCTGCGCTCTAGAGCCCTCGAGCCACAACTACTGAAGCCCACACGCCTAGAGCCCGTGCTCCACAACAAGAGAAGCCACCACAATAAGAAGCCCACGCACCGCAATGAAGAGTAGCCCCCGCTTGCCGCAACTAGAGAAAGCCTGTGCGCAGCAACGAAGACCCAAGGCAGCCAAAAATAAATAAATTTATTTTTTTTTTAAAAAAAGAGTGAACCCTAAGGTAGACTATGAACCTTGGGTGATTCTGATGTGGCGATATAGCTTCATCCTTGGTAACAAACGCACCCCTCTGGTGGGGGCTGTGGGTAATGGGGGAGGCCATGCACGTGTGGGGAAGGGGTACATGGGAAATCTCTCTATCTTCCTCTCAATTTTGCTGTGAACCTAAAACTGCTCTAAAAAATAAACTCTTTTTAAAAAGGCACCATGTTACATTAATGTAGCATAATCCCAGTTTATGTAAAAAATAAAGACTCAATTATACACACATGTGTGTTTGTCAATGAAATTAATCTGGAAAGATTCACAACAGACTGTCAACTATGGTTATCTCTGGGGAGGGCAGCAGTACTAGGAAGTAAATGGGGACTCTTCACTTTCAATTACATAGCCAAGGTTTTCACAGTTAATATGTATTACTTGTGTCATTCCCCCACAACTTATTATTTTGAAAAATTCAAACCTATAGAAAAGTTGAAATCATTTGTATGATTTTCAAAAACAAAAAAGAAAAAGAAGAAATTGAGACCCCAAATACAAAATGCCAAACGGACAAGGCTATTGCTATTGCTGTGACAGAAATGTGATCAATCACAAAGGGTTTATAAAAGTTGTAAGGATTCTTGCAGATTCCACCCCCACTTTTTGGGAAAACAAAGCAATGCAGAAAGAATTTAATACCATTTTTATAACATGGTGACATGTGTAGCCCTTCAAGGGTTAAAGCTAATCTTATCCAGGATGGGGCTGCAGATTTCAACAAGGCCAAAACACTGCTCAAGGAAGCCACCACTGCTCATTAGTTCCCAAGCAGGACTGTGCGCTGTACCTTATGAGTGCCACATGGGTCAAGGTGTGGGTAAATGTTCTTTCCATCATCCATGTCATTGACACCCCCTCCATTCATGTGGATAATCGACAGCTGTCTGTAAAATCAACATGTCTTGTTTCTGGTACGTATCTACTTTGCACTAACGGAGAGCAGAAGCTTCCTCTCAAGTGATGAAAATGTGTGGGCAGGCTTTGGCAATGTCACAGGCAACCATGGTGGGATGTTGGCAGAGGAAACTCCCTTATAGCAAGTTTCAACACAGTCTGTTGCTCTCTTCCTTGGAGTGGGTTACTGTTTACATCTCTAGGAGGTTTGAAGAGCTACAAGCCTCAGTCATTATGATGCTGCTCACAGACAACCAGAGAAATGTTTCTCAGCCTCTCTCTTGTGTGGGAGAGAACTTAGATCTTGACCATTCCAAGGGCTGGCTCGCGTTACAGAAGAGTGCTCAGAAATGCCCTTACCTCTCCACAAGGATTCCAAAAAGAAATGTCATCCCTGAGGAAGTCTGAGAAACCATGTTCCGTTGGCCTTGTGTCAGTTAAAAACACACCCTCCAGCTCTTGCAAAACGAAACCAGTTCTTCTATGCAAATAAACTAAGCCTAACCATAGAGAAGCAATCATGCAATGTAAACTCTGTCTAGAAAAGGTTTTGTGCGTGCAGAGAGGCTGGGGGTCCAGGATAATCTTTGAGAGGAAGTTGACTATTATAGAGAAAGAAACACAGGCGGAAGATTAAATAAGCACAAGAAAGCCACAGAGCAGAAGTGTAGAGGACGTAGAGAAAATGGACAGGGCACCAAGAGAGGTTGAGGGAGTGAAGGGGGGTGAAGTCAGGAGTCAGGCAGGGGAGAAGCAAAAGGGATGGCCCCAAATAATGGTCTGGTTATGGTTTTTTTTTTTTTAATATTTACTTATTTTGGCTGCTCCTGGTCTTAGTTGCGGCATGCAGGATCCTTTGTTGCGGCATGCGGGATCTTTACTTGCGGCAAGTGGGCTTCTTAGTTGCAGCATGCATGTGGGATCTAGTTCCCTGACCAGGGATCGAACCCGGGCCCCCTGTATTGGGAGCATGGAGTCTTACCCACTAGACCACCAGGGAAGTCCCATGGTCTGGTTATGTTTTAAATCAGTAATTCTGATTTTCCAATAAATCTGGGCTCCATCTCTACTTGTGTGTGCATATAGGAGTGTGTGTATTTCTGTACCAATAATTCTGGGGCTTAAGTTATGAGAGCCCCTTTTTTGACCAGTAGCATTCTGAGCTCCAGTGAAACAAACAGTTACTAGGTAGCACAGGAAATGGTCAAAGCCGTCTCTCCTGGACAACACTGAGTCTCTTCTGAGACAACAATTGCGGACTTTGGAGAGAAGGTCGCTTTGACTTCTCACTTTACTCTAAACCAGAGACATCAAGTAGGAGAAAATGGCAAGATAGCATCATCTTTTAAAGATTCACCTCAAATTCTTATATCTTTGGGCAGCAAGCACTTTGGTCATCAAACATTTGTTCAAGACCCTTTTCACCAAGCCCCTCTGGTCAGGGAAAGAAGACGTCTTTTTTCCTTTCAGGTTCCCACAACTCTGGAAACGATGCTCTGAGCTGATCTCTTTGAAGGCTGCCAGCTCACAGCTTCGGGCTCCTGGCCTCCCTCCTCAGGAATGCCCTTCATCAGCCAGCACCCTTGGGCCTCCCTGCAGCCCCCAAGGCATTCTACTCAAGGCGGAGGCAAGCCAAGAGTCACCAAGCACATTTGGACCCAGGCCGAGGATTTTATGTAGGCCTACCTGGTTGATGTTCCAGGATTTTCCACACCATGCCTCATTTTAATAAAGTGATCGAAACAATGGTTCCTCCTTGGTGCTCCCATCTTATAACTCCTGCTTGTTCTCTCCCGTCATGAATCAAATCTCCTGCCCCTGCTCTTTGCCTTATCTTTCGTTTTCCCCACTGGCCCTTGATTGGGTTCCCAGGCCTGGCATTTGATGACGCTCAGGTCTTCCCTCGCTCTCCTCCTTTCCTCTCCGAGAAGCTCCCAACAGGTGGAAACAACTTGCTTTTAATTTTTTTAATGAAAGCAACTAAACAAAGGAGGTAATATCTGTTAAAACACTTGTAAAACCAGAAAGGGTTCCACTCCCAGCTCTGCTATTTAGCCCTGGGCAGGTAACTTGACCTCTGTTGGCCTGTTTCCTCATCTGTTAATGGGGGGAATAATATTTACTTCATGAGGTACTAGTGGTGGTGAGAAGCGGAGAAAGAGGAGAGTAAAGGGACCATTACTGGCACCTCTCAGGACAGACTGTCAACAAACCCCTATTCCCCTAGAGATCAAGGTCACAGTGAAATTACCAGCGCAGACTGTACACCTGAAACTAATACGCTATTGTAAGTCAACTATACTTCAACAATTAAAAAGAGTTCAGAAATAAACCTAAACATCAATGGTCACCTGAGTTTTGACAAGAGTCCTTGCAGGAGCCCCACAGAGCCTACCAAGTGGCCGCCAGCCACTCCATTTGTACATCAGGGCGCTTGGCTGTCCATGTCAGAGAGCTCGAGGGATAATTCAGAGAAGCCTTAACACTCACCCTGATGTCCCATCTCAACTCGCCAGCCCCAATCAGAAGCTTCGTTTCCAGCCAGAGCGGCTCAGATTCTACACAAAGCCTCTGCTTTCACCTGCCCCCTGGGGAAAGTCTCCAAGAACAAAGGGCATTCTTTTCTCCAAAGAAGCTCCAACCCAGAAACAGCTTTTCTGAAGCTTTCTCACCCCAATGCTCCATCAGGCCTGAATTTACAGGACAGCCTTCTCCCTCCAAGGGGCCCCGCTACCTTGAGGCTTCCCCTGAGCTTGGGCTTTCCCGAGTGGGAGGAGGGGCCCGGGAATGAGAAATGCGCGTATGAGAGAGGGAGGGGAAAAAAGAGGAGGACAGTCGGGCTGGGCAGGAGCAGGGTCACCAGCGGGAACACTCAATACTTCCAGTTAGCCCGGTTCTACTGGGGACTTGGTGCCCAAAACTGCAGTTTTTTCTCTTCCCTGGTCCTACCGCACCTTTCACTTTCCATTACTCATCCTTTTGACAGTCCAGGGCCAAATTACAAACTGTCTTTCAGCTTCCTGTTCCTCAGTGACCCCCCAAATGGGACAGAAACAGCTAAAGCCCTAGGGGTTATCTGCCTCATTTCTGGGGTCAAAGGAAAACCCTTTTTAGGCACAAAATGATTTCCTAGACATGGGTGGGACATTTCTTTAAAGCAGCCATACTCAACCATGGCCACAGTTGGAGTCACCTGGGGGGCTTTTTAAAAAGTATTGATGCCTGGGCTTCAATTTAGACCAATCAAATTGGCATCTCTGGAGGAGCAGTCCCGGCAGTCTGAATTTTTAGAGCACCTCAGGTGATTCCATTCTAATCTGAAGCCAGGTTGAGAACCATAGCTCTAAAGCTATTATCTCCATTATTAGAGATCAAGGTTTATTAAATAAGCAAATAAATGCTTTGAAATGCTTTAAAAGCAAAAGAAGGAAGGACCCCACTATTATGGAGCACCTATTGGGCGCTGAGTCCTGGGGTGCCTTTTCAGACATACACACGAATATGGAAAAGAGTTGAAAGGGAGCACAGGGGACGCAGGGAGACTGAGAGTGAGGTTAAGGTTGAGGACAAGAACTGACCAGCAGTTTAGCCTAGGGCTGGGCCTTCACATGCAGAAAGAGTCCGGAGGCTCTTTCTGGAGAAACTCCAGGAGGAAATTCCTGGGGAGGGGGAGACGAGCAGTACTCTTACCTGTAGCTAAAAACGTCTTTGCTTCCAGCTCTCCCAAAGTCTGTTAATGGAAATACCACCCAAAAAGGTTCTGTGATCCACGACAGGAGAGGCCACAGCAGTGAGAGGCCCGCGTACCACACACAAAAATAAAACAAACAAACAAACAAAAAAAACCACAGGCAACTCATGTTAACAAGAAATGTCTGCAGGCTGATGGCATCACCTGGCTCCTTCGACTTGAGCTGTTTGAAACCAGCTACATTTTTTTTTTTTGGCCCCACTGCATGGCATGTGGGACCTTAGCTCCCCGCCCAGGGATCGAACCCGGGGCCCCTGCAGTGGAAACACGGAGTCCTAACCACTGGACCGCCAGGGAAGTCCCAAAGGCAGCTACATTCTTGAACCAACGGTTTCTGTTCCTCCCTTCAAAGCGTGGGTCCCCATTGCCCCCAACCCTCTTGCCTCGCCCCAGCCCTGACAGGAGGAGGGGCCTCTGTGGGATGGGAAGTCACTTCCTTCCTTACCATGTCCTTAAAGCCCCCCAGGACAGCGGCAGTGATGATGCCCAGGAAGAGGCCGACGATGTTGAGGATGGTGGCGGACCAGAGCAGGTGGTAGAGGTGGATGATATCCTGGCAGCTGCTGACGTCAATGTACTCATAGTAGCCACCGGTGATCTCCACCCGGCTGGACGGGGAGAAGCACATCCAGTCAGTCTCCAGGGAGCAGGCTGTCCCTCTAGGGTTTTGGCTACCATGCGGCTCAGTGAAAAGACAGATGGGCAGGTGGGGAGCTATTGTAAGGGACATCGTAGCCAACAATGCACTCGGGGAGCAAGATACGATAATCAATCAAAGTGTGACTACCGTTTATCCCCAAAACCCTCCTACCTGCCAGAGAAACACTTGTTACCATCAGCTAAGGCTAATCCTAGATGGCAATTATTGTCACCTGCTATGCGCCCGGCAAGGGGCTAAGCATTTTACAGACATGAATTCATTACATCTGTGCTAATATGGCGGCTTCTAGTCAACAGGTGACTATTAAAATTAAGTTAAAAATTCAGTTCTTCAGTCTCAGCAGACACATGTTAAGTGCTCAGCAGCCACAATTTTAAGGGCCACACTAGTGGCTGGTTACTGTACTGGACAGAGCAGATTACAGCATTTCCATCATCACAGAAAGTTCTATTAGGCTGCGCTGCAAATCCTTACAATATTGTGTGAGGTAAGTACTACCACCATTCCCGTTTCACAGATGAAGAAACTGAAGCACAGAGAGGTTAGGAATTTCCTCAAGTCGTAAGCGGTAGAGCTGGGATCTGAATTCAGGCTTCAAAGATTTCAGTGTTTCCTCTCCCAAAACAAAACACCAACAAACAAAAAACCATCCCAATAAAGTACTAAAGCTGAGTTCCTGCACAAAATCTGAATATCACCTCCTCAGAGAGGCCTTCCCTGACCACTCTGTCCAAAGACATCCCCACCCCCACCCAGCCTGGTCACTCTCTAGCCCACTACTTGCCATGAACTGAATTGTGTTCCCTTCCAAAATTCATATATTGAAGCCCTAACTCCCAAGGTGACTGTATTTGGAGAAGGGCTCTTAGGAGGTAATTAAGGTTAGATGAGATCATAAGGGTGGGGCCCTAATCTGATAGGATTGGTGGCTTTACAAAAAGAGGAAGAGAGAACTCTCCACAGGCATGCACACACTGAGGAAAGACCACGTGAGGACACAACAAGAAGGTGGCCATCAGCAAGCCAGGAAGAGAGCCCTCACCAGAACCTGACAATGCTGGTGCCCGATCTCGGACTTCCAGCCTCCAGAATTATGAGAAAATAAAGATTTGTAGTTTAAGCCAACCAGTCTATGGTATTTTGTTATGGCAGCCCAAGCTAATTTCCCTTCCCTAAACCCTCTGCAGCACTTACTCCTTACTAATGTGTGGTGCTTCATTACTGTCTGTCTCCCTAACTTGAATGTGAGCTCCATGAGGGTAGGGACTTGGTTTGTTTTGTTCATTGCTGTGCTGGACACATAGTTGGTGCTACATAAATACTGGTTAAATTAATTAAATGGAAGCTCCTGTCTTCCTGGATGTTGCAAACTAGTTTACAACTTGGCCACTGGAATCAATAATGAATCTTAAACACTGTGATTCTTACAATTAAACTTAGAACCAAACCCCCTGGCATCAGGATAGTTATGTGTGACTCCACTGCTATAAGAATATAGAAAATGAAAAAGAAAAAAAAAGTAAACGTTAACCTCCAAAATGAATCAGGGAGAGATTATTCACAGAAGACTTTTAAACTTTACAGATGAATTATCTTAGAATTCTTTAAAACCAGTGCTTCTTTAAGGAATTGAAATCAGTGTGGTTACAGGACAGCCTGCGTCAAAATCTGTGTTTGTGTGTCTATGTGCCTGCCTATGTCACTGTGTTATTTGTGTGTGCCTGTGGGAGTCTCTGTGTGTCTGTGTGTGTGTGCATGCATCTTTGAGAAAGAGATGGTTAAACATGCAGATTCTGAGGCCCAGCCACAGTCCTACTAAATCTGGCAGAATCTCTTGGGGTGAGGCTCTGGAATCTGTGTTAATGAGCTCATTGATATTTGAGACCCGCTGTTTTAAATAGTAAGCTTCCATAGTGAAATTTTAATGGTGTTTCAATTCATCAGAATTTGAGCTAGATTTCAGGTTTTTCGGGAACATAGCTGGACACCACCTGGAAGCATACATTGAGTGTCTCCTATTAGCTGGCATGGTACTCGAGCCTGGGGACGGGGCAGGGAGGATACACAGATTACTTACTGCTCAAAAAGGCACCGCTGTACAAGGACTCTCCCCTGAAAAAGGCAGGCCTGTGTATAAGGGCGAGTGTGGGGTTGTAGGGGTGCAGGGGAGGCTTGAGAATCAGCTTCTGACTTCTCCCCAGGTATCTTTGCTTATGTCCTAAAACACCGAGGGTGGGCTGGTAGCACATACAGATGTGTGGTACAGCAGAGCAGACTCTGGAATCAGACTGCATTTGAACCCTGGCTCTGTCACTTATTTGCTGTCTGACCTTGAGCAACTTTCTTAACTTCTCTGAGCCCAGGAGATTTCATGAGCGAATGCATGGAAGCAGTACTCTAGCACATTGTAAGGGCCCCCCCCCAAAACGTGTAGCTGTGTTTTTTCCCTTTTAAGAGCCAGCCTCTGGCACAATGATTCAAACCTTTGAATTGTGTTCTTAAAGGCAGTGACGCTTTAAAAGCACAGACCACAACATGGGGCTAGGTTAGTAGTTCATTTAAAAGTATTCACTTATTGTAGAAAATATATGTTTGG
>NW_020172464.1:1161635-1170789 GCF_003031525.2 Neophocaena asiaeorientalis asiaeorientalis | reverse complement strand
GTTTCAGATTGAGTGGGTTCAGCAGCTACTAAAATGATTTTTAAACTGAACCGTGAAGCAAAAGAACATTAATACTAGATCTGATTCAGGGTTTAGCTAATTAATGTGGTTTGTTTCTGTTTGAGATTCACGATTCCATTTGGTTCAGTCTCTGGGCAGAGCTTTGCCTGATATTCCATCGTTTGGATTCTCACTTCTCCCACCCTCAAGCCTCCGTGACTGCAGCGTCCTCCTGCCGGACCCCATCACTGCCTGGTTCGGCTTCCTAACACATTTGTAAAACTAAGTCATTCATTTAATCAAAAGCCTTCCCTGAAAAAAAAAAAAAAAAAGCCTTCCCTGGCTCCCCATTACCTTCAGGAAAAAGTATCCCAATTCCTCAGTCTGCCATAATCCAACTCCAAAATGGAATCCACATTCCAGCCAGGCTGGAATCCTCAGAAGCACCAAACTGGCCATGCTGGGTACTTATTCCAGACCTTTGCTCAGATTTCTCCCCCTGAGTGGGAGGTACTGCCCTCTGTTCTCTGCCTGTCCTGATCTCTCCCGCTGCGCAAAGCTTCAACACACACTTCTCATTCTTCAAGGACTCCAGCACCTATTCATTAGCTTTGTACCTGGACTCCCACAGCCTCAGTCTGTTCTTCTCAGTTTGGCACGTTGCATATGTCAATAATTCAGCTATTCATTTCATCTGATATTTACCGAGAGCCTACCCAGTGCTGAGTACCGTGCTGGGTGCTAAAACTACAACCAAGGCCAAGGTGGACACGATGGCTCCGTCTAAATTCTAACCTCTGGAGGGCAAGGTCATCTCTTACACTTCTTTTGTGTCTCCCTCACTGCCTCCTAGCTGGGTGGTAGAAATGTTATGGGTCATCAATAGATACTTGGTGAATGAGTAACTGAGTTCAAAGACGGATCATTGCATTGATCGTAAGATTGATTACCCAGTGCGGGCTTTTACCCCCTTGCTCCCAACTTGCTGGGTGTGACTGTAGAAACAGATAACCTCTCTGTGTTTCAGTCCCCATTCAACAGAGTAGGAGGCAACAGATCTTGGATAAAGCCAAAGGGCATCCTTCTGCTCTTCGATAAGGGTCTGGAACTATTCACCAACTGTTGGTGGACAGGCAGCGGCTATGGGCAGCCTCTGTGCATCTTTCTCTCACTGCGTGTATTCTGTGTATCAGTCTAAACCCCCCTCCCCATAATCCCCCTGGTAAATTGAGTTCCTTAAGGGCAAAATGTTATTTTAAGGATATCTATCCTTCTAGAACAGTCCCTGGCACACAGTAGGAGCTCAGTAAAAGTTTGGCAAAGGGAGGAATGGATGAAAGTGAGCTATCATCTTTCATTTTATTCATCGTCAGCTGCGGCAGTTCACAAACCACGCCCATTTCCTTTCGCGTCCTTTAGGTTACACACGGAAAACCAGTGATATTGACTTGACCTCTCCAAAGCTGAGTGAAGGCTGAAAGGCAGCTGCTGCAGAGCTGCGTCCTAGGGAAACCACCTTCCTGCACAGGGTGAAATGGAATCGTCTATGTTTGGTATTAAAACCTCGCTGCCCCTGACGTCAAAGAAGGTCTGTGGCTTCGAGGGGACAGCAGAAACTCTGTTTCCGTATTGCTGGACAAATGACTGCCTGATGTTTTTGTTCCCACTTGTTTTTTTCTTGGCCTCCTTTCCAGGAAATGGACTAGAGGAGCTGGTAATTGATTAAAAATAGGCTTCGTGTGAGGAAAAAAAAATACGCATTTGGCAAAATTAAAGTCTCCGAGCCTCAGAATGCTTGCAGCTAGCTATATTTAGGCCTGGAGATTAGGTCTCCTTCGAGCTGGCTGGAAAAAGTCTCGGGTCAAAGAAAATCTTTTCCTTCTATTGTAGGATCATCACCTCTTAAGTCTCGCACCTTGCTTTCTGACCGCATGGGACTGTTTCCTGATGAAAAGCTCAGTAAGTGCTTTTCTAGTGGCTTTGCCCTTGGAATCTCAACGCTACAGACCTGGGCAAGGCCTCGATCGCCGCCTGAGGCTGGTCCCCAGGCATCAGGTAGGTGAACAGCGTTTCCAGCTCAAAGGTCATTAGGGGCAGTGTCCCCATGAACCCTCTTAGTTGTCTGGTCCAATAGTTTATTTTCCTGGGGAAAAGGGTGTTCCTTTTTGATCCTTTTTAACACATGTCACTCCCTTGTCATCAGGTTTTTCATTCAAGCCTGGTCCTGTGCCGGGGCCTGAGGATAAAGATAAGATGAAGTTGTGTTCGCTGCCTTTAGGGAGCCCAAAGTTTAGCAGAGCTCCTCATAAAATTCCTTTAGGGCCTTGAAGACGATCCTGGCACGACTTGCTATAAGAAAGTCAGTTATTATGAAGTTCAGATTGACAGGAAGATAAATTGGGCTTGAGTCTCCACTTAAAAAAAATTCACCTAAGGGCTCAGCTAAATGGAATTTAAGGTAGGATTTAGTTTATTCAGACCTTTTTCAGAAACACACCTAATTGTGGAGAGAAAGGTGTGCCCATAAGGAATCACTTCTCAGCCCTCTCAGCGGGCCTCCTCTCTCCTCCTGGGATCTCAGAACGGAAAGGGAAAGGAGAGGAGAGAGGAGAGCTGGCCAGAGGACAGGGTGTCAAAAGGAGGGAGGGGGTAAAAACAGAGGGGAGGACTGAGCAGGGGGAGGGGGATGGACAAGGGGAGGCAAGAGGAAAGACAGCAAACTAACCCCAATTCCCCTAGGACCTATTTTACATTCCTTTGATCATTTTCGGAAGGATGGGCTCAGGAAGTACAATTATAGCCAGCTCTCCATCACCGCTAAGGAGGGAAGTCCTTTACAAGTGTTAGTTATTATTACAACATGAATAATTGAATCTCCCAGATAATCCCCAAACCTCATTTGAGTCTTTAAGTTTCTCTTCCTCCACCGCCAAACCTTTTAACAAAATGAGACCGAAATGAGACCGGTGCTAGCAAAGAAAGTAAAAGGGCTGGCGAGAGTCCCCCTTCTCCTCCCACCGCTCCACTGCCTCTGGTCTGTCAGGTCTTTAATCCTCAAACCAGAGACACTGGCCCCCCAAAACCATGAGTAGGGAGTGTGAGTGAGGAGGGGTGCATCCAGCTGACCTCTTTGGACCTAGCTCCATCCGGGCCCCTTCTGCCAACTCCTCCCTCCCTTCCACCGTCCCCCTCCTCAGCACCCCTGCACTGATAGCTGAAAGAAAATACGTGCATGGCAGGCACTGGCTGACACACCCCACGTACAGGGCCATTTACTTATGTTCTGCATCACCTGCTCACGCATTCCTGTCTATTCCACCTTCTAAATTGCTCTTAAAAGTACTCCTTGCTTTCCACCATCCCCAAACCAACTTAATCTAGACTCCGTTCCCTTTGGCCTGGACTCTTGCAGTGGCCCCCTAGTAGCCTCCAATCTCTAACCACTCAAATCCATCTTGCACGCTATACCCTTCAATGGCTCCCAGTTGCTCACAGGGTCAAGTCCAGAGGCATTCCTATGGCCAGTGAGCCCTCCATGATCTGATCTGTGACCAGCGCTCTGCCCTCACCTCCCCCACAACTTCTGGGAAGACCCTCCTCACCTCCACCCCACTTGGGTTTGTTTCCTAACTCCCTCCTTATCCTTTAAATCTCAGCTCCCACATACCCTCCTCCTTGACACGCCCCCCTTTGCCCCCAGTGACTCTGACTTCCAGTCATTTGCATAGAGAGGGTCTCCAGTACATCCCCAGATCCGCACCGCACTTCTCACACTAGACTGCAATCAATGGCTCACAGGTCGGTCATCCCTGCTAGTCTGCGAGTTTCTCCACAAGACTCTCTGTATTCCTGGCACCTAAATATGTCTTGAAAGAGAATAAATGATGTTTTAACAATTGAAGGGCAGAGCGCCAGAGTAGTTGTAGCAGAACTAGCACCAAAATCTAAGTTCTGTGAGGGCAAGGAATTTTGTTTTGTTTGCTGCTGAATCTCTAGCGTCTGGAACAGAGTCAGGCTATTTGTTGAATGTTGTTGAACTTGGACTTAGACAGAACTGCGTGTGAACCCTACCTCTACCATTTTCGAACTCTGTGTCACCTTGAACTAGCTGTCTGTTTCCTCTGAGCCTCAGTCTTATCATCTGTAAAATGGGGATAATAATTCTACATACATCATAGGTAAGAATTAAATGAGATCAGATACTTGACAGCACCTAGCATAATGCCTGGCACAGAGAAGGCAGGTAATGCATGTCAGCTGAAATCCTTTGAAGACCAATGTCTTCTACTTCTCTGATCCCTACCGTGCGCCCTTCCCCCACCCTAGCCCTGCTCGTGCCCACTGTGGTCAAACCATCAGGGGCTTGGCACTCACTTGCCGCAGTTGTAGAGGTCACAGCAGAAGCAGGTGTTGCCCCGGATGCGAGGTGTGCAGAATCCACGGCTGAGGTGAGGGCAGTTCACCTGGGGACACACCACAGTGAGTAGGTGAGCTGGCACTGGATGGGAGGCGGGACCCTCTGGGATTGGCGCTGTGAGTTAGTGACTGATGGAGACGGTAAGGATGGCTGTGAAATGAATACATCAATGCACGGGCAGGATGGGGCTGGGCAGGTGGCTGGCTGAACTCGTGTGTGAGGCAAGTCACGGTGGAGCGGGGCTCACGTGCAGCCACAGCCACAGCCCTCAGGGCCCCATCCCTGAAGGGTGGAGATAGAGAGGAGGAAGGACGGATGGAAGGACGGACAGAAGAACAAATGGATGGTAGGAAGTGAGGATACAAGGGGTGGGAATTCAGGGTATGGGGGAAAGGGGACCAGGTGGGAAGGAAGACAGATGGGCCATCACATGCACTTTGAAGTACAGTAGTACCTCTCGAGCTGCCTGGGTAAGGTTCCTCATAACCCTCGCAGAAGGAGAATTTTTGGTTGAGGAACTTATGACCTTATATAGGAAAAATAGGGTTAGGGGGACCAGGGTTACAAGTGAACCTATGGAAGTCATTATTAACATTTTTACAGTCACCAAGTTAGCACAAGAATGAGAACACGATGAAATCCAGAGAATAGCAATGACATTTTACACATCTCGTGTTTGCAAAAAAAATGTAAAAATTAACTTCCATTTATCATCTCTTATTTGTGAGAAATCTTCCAGGCTCTCCCTCGCCCCATATGGATGCAATGAAATGCTTGTAAATTTGTTTCACTGTGTTATAGAGAATATTGGTGGTAAACGCGCACTTTTTTCTATATTGGGTCCTTCATCCAAAAGCTCATGCCTTTCTGATAAGCTGTTGGCATGTACATCTTTCTACTCCTTTCTAACCCGAGAATAGTTAGAAAAATGGTAAACTGGTGATTGGGGAAGGAAAGTGGGGCAAGTGGATGGCACTGTTCACACTGTATGTTAAGGAAAACAGCTTCCCCTGAAGTTAGGCAATGCAGTCACCATTTTATATCCACTTGCCACCTTTTTCTAACAGTCACAAGTTTACCATTTTTCTAACTATTCTCAGGGGCGGTGGGGGGGGCATTGACTTTCAATTTGAAGTTAATAGAGAACCAAATGGTCGAGGTTGCTAGAAGCACATGGTAGAGTTTTATATTAAAGGGCTCTCTGGATTGGAGAGAGGTGAATGTGAGCTGAAATGAAAGTTCTCCAAAAATGACCTGGAGCCGAGCTTCACCTCACCGCCCACTGCCTCTGCTTCTTTGTGAGGCAACAAGGAACCCAAGGAGAGCCATGCGGGGCAGGAGAGACACACCCTCACGTGTCCACTCAAGCAGCAACAGACTGGCCTCCGGGCATGTCGTGACAGGGGCCAGGCCGCCAGCCCAGGTCTCCCCAGAGCCTCAGAGTGGACAAGGCTTCTCAGTGACCCTCATTTGGCTTCCTGACCCCTCCCGTATGTGGGACTCAGATTCTGCCTCCCCAGTCCAGGCCTGCTGCCTTGGTGGGGCTCCCACTTTTCTTCCAGCTGGACATCAAGTCCAGGCAGCTGAACCATCATCCACGGACATGGGGGAGGGACCTACCCTGTGGCCTCTGTACTCTTCATCTGTCCCTCTCGGGATCAAAGCCACACACTGAGAGGCTGCCTGCTGGGGTCAGAGGGGCAGCCTGTGGCCACAGAACAAAGTAAATCTGATTAGGCCTCATGAGGCTCTAACCTATGACCATGGCCCCATTAGCACTGTGCTCTGACCCACTGAACAAATCAACTAAAGATACCTTGTAGCAAGCTGTAGGCCTGGGAAAAAGAGTAAAAGAAAGGGGGTTCCAGGCAGAACAGGAGACTTTCCCCAAAGGTAAGACGTGCAGCCTCCTTCTGGCTCTTACCTCCTCAGCTTCCTTCTGGGATGTCTTGGGCACATAGTGGCACCGGTTAGCATAGAGTGGTTTCAGATCCTGGAAACGGAAACACCAAACCAAATGGGTTTTGGCTTTGGAAAATAGAGCAGCAAGGCTCTGATTGGTAATAAAAGATTTGAATACACACACACACACACACACACACACACACACACACACACACACACACACACACACACACACACATACCCCAGAGCAGGGAGTGGGTTGGGTTGATTTCTGAAAGCTGCCCATCTAGGGAGCCTGAGAATGTGAGGATCAGATAAAAATGTTCTAATAACCGCTTTCTATTGGGCCACTTGGTTAATGAGAAATTAGGAAATTGACTGAGAAGTGGGTTTCTTGAAATTTCCACTCTGGTTTTCTTTTATTGCTAGTCTTTGTCTCTTTGCAAAGAGTCCCCAGGGAACAAAAGTCAAAACTCCAAGTGATTGCAACATCACACTCGCAATGGGAGGGAGGCCAGCTCCAACAATGAGGATTCATTATCACCTAGGGACAGGACCAGGGCTGGCTGACAGGTACACTCTGCTGTCATTGCCACAGCTTTTTCAGAAGGAAGAGCTCAGGAAGCAAGCCCCAGGGGGATGGGTAGCCATGGAGCCTGCTGTAGATTTTAACTCAACCGAAAGATGAGCCATTTTCACTCAATTACACAGATTAAAGACAGTGAACTCCAAAAATACCACTGAAGCCCAGAAAACTAACATGGGGCTCAAGGACAGTTGACTAACCCTGCTGGCTTGGGCAGCTTCCTGGTGAGGGAGCTCTCAGACACAGGGGCTGGGGTGGAACAGATAGATGCAATCCAGTGCTACCTGGAAACTGTCAGTCAGGGGATGCTGCCCACTTTCCGGGGGACACTAAACATCCCCTGACTGGTAGGGGGCTTCGACCAAAAGCAGGTTAGCACAGGACAAGCAGTTTATGCAAACTGACCTTTGGAACTCGGCCAAAAGCACCTTGGCAGAGGGAGTTTATCTATTGCCCCTCCTTCCCCCTAAACCCACTTCTCTCACCGTTTTCAATAATCCTGGTGGCTGCTTTTCCCCACACATGTGATTGAGCATCTCCTGCACCTGACACCCAAGTGCCTCCTTGCCTCCCTGCCTGCTGCCCCGTCAAGGACCTAGGACCTTCCATCAGCTGCTTCCACATGAATGTCCTGACCGCTCCGTGTTCTGAAAGTACACTGCCCTGTGGGCTCAGCCTGGAGTCAGGCTGGAAAGGAATGAGGGTTCTTATGGTCACTGCCAGCAGGGTTTATTTTCCGACTTTGGGCAATGGCAGAAGTCATCATCATCCTGCCAAAGGGGAGGCTTGATGTGCTGGTCGTAGCCCTCCTGACCTCCTGGTTCTCCAAAGAGCATTCAGCCACCAACTGCCTAAATGAAGACAGATGTGTGTGTGTGATGGTCGCCCATATGCTGCCTCTGGGTGCTCTTGTGCACTGAGGCCCCAGGGGAGGAACAAGCCCATGTGACTGGCCGGTAAGAAAAGGCCACTTAGCCGCGCAGCCTTTTCCATCCGAAGGGCTAGCAACTCCGGAGTGGAGGGCTGGCCACGAGACTGCTTTCTGCTGAGTGTCAGTGTGCTCTGGGCGAGGCCCTCTTAGGGCGCGTTCACACCCATCATTTCATACCATCCTCATGCTAACCCTGAGAGGCAACCAGGTTACTATCACATCCACGTGGAAGAGGAGAGACTGGGCATGAGGAGGGAAAGGGATTTTCCCAGCTAGTTAATTGCTATATTCAGGGAGGGGAAAGGAAGGAAACTAGAGACGAGAGAGAAGGAATGAGACACATTTAGAGGGGGGTCAGGAGGTAGGTCTTAAGGAGAAGTGCATATGTCCCCAAGCCAAAGGACAGGGCACCAGGAGGTTAAAGGGCTCCAACAACAGGAAAGGCTGGCTCTAACCCACCCGAGCGGTGCTGGGGTCCAAATGTGCCTTTCATTTAAACTGGCCAACAGACATCACCATAGATTAATAAAGCCTTCTCCCTCAAAACTGTCTGGGTACCAGTGAGGACTGGCAGATGTCTTAGGACAGGTACAGTGTAGGCAAAAAGGTGTTCTCAAAGACTCATCCAGCCTTACCCCAACCTCCCGAATCAAATGCTCTACTGCAAGCCACTAACGGCAGGAGGTACAGAGGGCCTAGACTCAGAAGCTGGAAGAAACTTCCAGTAAATATAATTTGGATTTTTCTCCCATTGCCTTTGGCTGAGGCCAGTGATCAAAACCTTTAGGAGTTTAGGAGTCAGGGAAATGCAAATCAAAACCACAATGAGAAACCACTTCATACCTACTAGGATGGCTAGAATTTAAAAGTCGGATAATTACGGGAGTTGGCAAGGATGTGCAGAGACTGGCACACTCACTTCCAGTGCGAATGTAAAACGGTGCAGCCACTTTGGAAAATTGGCAGTTCATCGAAAGGTTAAATGTAGTTACCATATGACCCAGTACTTCCAATCATAGGTATATACTCAAAGGAAATGAAAACATATGCCCACATAGAAATTTGAACACAAATGTTTATAGCAGCATTATTGATAACAGCCAAGAGGTGGAAACAACCCAAATGTCCATCAACTTGTGAATGGATAACCAAAATGTGGTATATCAATACAATGGAATATTATTAGACCATAAAAAGAAAGGAAGCAATGATACATGCTACAATATGGATAAATCTGGAAAATATTATACTAAGTAAAAAAAGTCAGGTTACAAAAGACCACATGTTATATGATGCCATTTACAGCAAATGTTAA
>NW_020172464.1:1147014-1161610 GCF_003031525.2 Neophocaena asiaeorientalis asiaeorientalis | reverse complement strand
AACAGGAAATGTTAATTAATGTAGGGAAATCTATAGAGAAAGTAGTGGTTGCCTAGGACTTGGGGGAGCAGGGGGAATAGGGAAGTGATAGCTAAAGGGTATGGGGTTGTTTGGGGGATGATAAAAATCTTCTAGAATTGACGTGATAGTTTGCACATACCTGTGAATGTACTAAAAGCCACTGAATTAAATACTTCAGATGGGTAAATTATATGGAACGTGAACTATATCTCAATAAAGATGTTTAAAAAAAGAAACACTAGGAGTGGGAGGAGGAGGGAAAAGGAGGAAGCCATTTTAGCTCATGATGCCATGAAAATCTACTGCAGGCTTCTTGGCCACTAGGCCTGTGTTGCCATGGAGACTGCCTCAGAGTGAAGCGTGCTTGTCAAATGGGGATAATAACACCTGCCCTACGTATCTCACAGGATTGCCGTGGGTCTCAAATGAGATAATAGATGTTAAGGCACATTGAAACACTAAATTCACCATACAAAAACAAGGAATTATTGTTATTAAGATGGCGCCTGTTGAAACAAAACAGCACACGTACTATGATTGTCTACAAGCATGCTACAAAAATAGGTATATACTCAGAGGGTAATATGCAAAAATTGCATATGGAATAGAATTGCTATGTTAGGGTGGTAGGACAGTGGATGTTACAAGTTCCTGTTGTGTCACTTGCCTTTTCAAAAAGAAAAAGATGAAGAAAAAGATGGCTCTCTCAGCTAAACTCAAAAGGGATGAGTCTGATATAGGGGCTGACATATTCCTGACCCCAAAAGAAAACTGGGCTAAAAGATTCTCTCTTCCATCCCATACTTTTCCCCCTGCCCAGTAATTATCTCCTGACATGCCAGCACTGACCATAGGAATTCCACTAATCTTGGCAAATGAGGGACTGACTCTTATGTCTAGGAGGAGAGTCCAAAAGCAAGTTGGGATTGAAATAATAATGTTGCAAATCATCCTTTCCCAGATCCATCCATACCCAGGACACTCCCTCAGGATGACCTGCACTATTAGCCGACGATTGAAACGGAATAAAATATGATGGATCCACACAATATTCTGATAATACAATTTTTCTCTAATTCAATTGTTTTAGAAAACATATAATTCCAACTAGTTCGTAGGATGTTTTCATTTTCAATGTTGGTTCACTTGGGGGAAAAAATGAGTATCTGAGGTTTTTGTGGGAGCTCAGGAAGCTGCTTGGTTTGCTCTCGATTTGGGTTTGTGGGCCAGATCAGGGCTATACTATGACCTCCCTGGGACTTCTGCCTTTTGTGGACAGCTTCCTCCATTAAAAATTGTTGAAAATGATATTTCATTTATTTTGATTATATCTTATGACTGCATTGGTATAAAGACAAATTTCTATTATGTGTGAAAACATTTTTTTTTGGCCTAAAAGTTCATCATTTTTCTTCCGATTTGGAAAGAAATGATCATATTTTTCTGGGACCCTGAAAGTCCGTGGGTCACAAGCACTGTTGTCTGCTGAGCCCAACAGAGAAGGCGGCCCTAGGCCAGATATCTGGAATCGTAAGAGATGGAAAGCGCTGACCGAAGGGTGAGGGCTCCTGCAGGGAGCCCTGTGGAAAGGACCCGAATCCCAGGCTTCTCCAAGAAGGAACACAGGTTTGGGTTTCAGGAGTAAAGTAGCCTTACTCGAGGCACAGCTTCTCCAGAACAGGAAGCATTTGGCGCCTCTACTCCAGGACTGGGCTCGTTTTGGAGACTTCCAGCTCTGGGGCTTCCTCAGGATCCCAATCACATCACTCCTCTCCAACCATGAAGACAGCGAAGTTCAGGTATCCTAGAAAAGGTGTCTGTCCTCATGGGCTGCTCTTGTCACTGTTGGAGGTGGGGGAGGTCAGCTATTGCCACCTCCAAGGCTCTCAGGAAGTCATGTGGCTTCCTGCGGCTCTCTCCCTGCCTGCTCACTCCCAACACCAATTCCAAGCCAGTCCCCTGGCCCTTGTCTCTGACTTTTCCAAATGTCACCCACGTGTCAACAAAGGCTTAGCTCCAACCCCTCCACCATGGGGAAGCCTGCTCTGATCCAAGGTGAACCACTTGGGCACTTAGAGTTTATATGCCCAGCTTAGACCAATTTCTCTAGATGCCCATGTGTGTCCAGGGATGTCCTCATTTTGACATCACCTCCTTGAGGCCGGTGATGTCACCTCCCTCTCCTGTACCCCTCACAGCCCTTAGCACACACCCAGCACACACACACTCGATGAAGCCTTGTTGTATTGCCCATTTACTTTAACCCAGGACTAAAAATACTCACAATGTGTCTGGCAGCGAAGACCCCGTCGACTATGGCACAACAAAAGGCTGCAATCACACCAAAGCTGATAAAGACGATGGAAGCCACCAGCTGTGGGAGTAGGGGTGGGGGACAAAGCAAAAGTGTCTGTTAGCCTTCCACTATCGCTGCTTCTGGAGACAAGGCGATCCCCAAGACACCGCCAGCCACAGCAGAACTCTGGCCTGCCAGCCCGTGTGAAGCGTGAATGCCCTTTTCAGTCACGCAGCACGAGTGGGAGCGGGGGAGGGCGACGCGGAGAAGGGGCCATTGAAGCACTTCTTACACTTTCAGGGCAAGCTAAGAAATTCACTCCAGGAGTCTATGAGTGCCCAAGGAAGAGAAGGCTGAGGAACTAGACTGCATGGCTCTTCCATTCTCAGACTCAGAAAAATGTTGGACCTTTGACATCATGAAGTCCCACCCCCTATTTTATTTATTGTGGAATTGGAGGCTCAGAGAGGGGAAGTGGTGTGTCCAAGGTCACTATCCAGTCTATGGAAGAGCCTGTGCCCACCAACTCCTAGTCTAGTGTTCTTCCCAACCCCTCATGGTGGGCAATGATGAAGAAGGGATGATTCTGAGGCCCTGCACAACCCTACATGGCCCTGCATCACTGAAGAAAGAGAACACTCAACTTATTATGGCTTAGGTGTCAAAGACATTTTACAAGGTTTGAAGTCTCTGAAATTGATCAACTCTGTGTGGTACACAGGAAAAAATTCAAGTAAGAGAAATGTTTGCTGGAAGCAGACTGTCCTATTCTCTGATCGTGTTAGATAACAGAAATTTTCCTAGTAATTTGTCTTCCATTACAAGGGCGATACCACAACCCAACGTGGGGGTAGGTGTTTCAAGGCGTAACCAGGGGCAGGGATAGGTACTGCCTAAGCCCACCATCTGCCTGTGTTGACCCTCAAAACACCCTCTTTGAGGTGTTTGGGGGGTAAAGTAGAGAAATAGCATGGCATTAAGCTGCTCCCCAGGGGGAAGGAGGAAATCACAGTCAAGGCCACCCTAAGGTCCTCCCATCTCATAGGCTAGAAGGTAATACTGATCTCCTTTGGGAGTTGTTCAGAAACCTCGCCCCATACATCTCACTTCACAGCACTACAGAGAGTTGGTAAATAATGGATGAAAGATGTCATGAAATTGGCATTATCAGCTATGCTATGATCAGCTCTACAATTAGAACTCCCCTGTCATTTTGAATAATTTAAACCCAGAGTGCAAACACAACTGGCAGCGGAGAGCCCAGGTGAAATGGAAGAAGAGAACTATTAGAACCCCCCTGAGGGTGATTCCCTACATTGCTGGGGGGAGAACACACTTTTAGAGTTCCCTGTCCCTGGAGCTATTACGTTATCTGATTAAACTTGCTGTTAAATAGACCCTAGCATCAGTCTAGTTGCCACTAGACTTGTACGGGGAAGCCTAATGAGTCCACCATCTGACAACTCACCAGGCATCTTGATTTACAAGCCCATAAAACTGCAATATGCTTGCAATTCGGTCTGTACCGTCTTCTCTTGCCCTCTAGGAAGCCTTCTCAGGCTGAAGCAAGAAAATACAACAGTCTGCCCTTGCGGGCCCCCATTCAGACATAGAACTTTGTGAGTTTTACCTCCTGTTATATGCGCACCCTTCCTCTCAACGTTACACATACTTAGCTTTGAACTATGTATGGGTAATGGGAATACTTGAGGTTGGCTTCGTAATTTCATTTCGTCTTCTTGCGCCCTAAATATATTTGTTCTGTTAATTAAAGTCCCCTAGATTGGAATCTCCTAAAAGGCAGGAACCCTCTGCGAAAACTCCTCTCCAAGATTATGCATCAGAGAGGAAGGTGTGAGGGTCGCCAGTGAGCCAGGGCTGCAGCAGCAGGAATCGAAGAAGCAAAGGCATCCGATGCGAGGATTACTGGCCTGACTGGATAGGCTGGCGCACTCCTTTGCGAAGGAGGAGAAAAGCAAGAGGCAAGATCCAGATTATTCCATCCCTGTGACTTAAGGAGACTAGCTGGGCCACTGAGGGGACATCAGGCAGGGTGAGAACAAGTCCCACACCACAGGGTCACTTTAAAACAAGTTCCCCGGAGGCTTAGGAGAAAAGTAAAGTAGCTGTTTCTTTTGTGGCCCAATTTGGGCAATCTTAAGAAATGTGTCACTTATCCACAGAAATGTTGAGCTTTTTCAGGTGAAGAATTTGATTCTATAACGATGAAAACTTACCATCTGCCGTTTGTTCTCCACGAGGTTTGATCCGATGATTCCAAGGAATGATCCAAAGCCGAGCTGCAAAGCAACGTGGCACAGATAGCACGTGGGAAGATGGTTAGCCTGACCTCACGGTCGTTCCACCCCTGGGATACAATTCAGGATAACAGAAAATACCCGGGGTACAGATGCTAAACCCGTGCAGCTGTTACACAAATACAGTATGAGTAAGAAAAGTATTTCTCCCACCATTTGCCAATTTTTCCTCGTAGATATGAATCACACCAAAAAGAAACTCGTGTGCCCAGAAGCTGAAAGTAAAAGTCAATCATAGCTTTTCAGAGGCTGCTTATTTCAATTTCAATATCCATTACCTAGCATGTGACTGGTGAGTCAGTAAGAGACGGATAATGGTGAAAAGCACGCATTATATTCTGATCTTTATCTTTTCTTTGAAAGAGACCTTCTATCCTGATGCACGAATTACAAAATAAAGGTTTGAAATAGCGATTTTTGATGCATCAGACACGCTAATCAAACGCAGGAAGTACTTTAGAAATCAGCAAGCACCTTAACCTAGACTTAAAAAAAAAAAAGAACTATTTTTTTTGAAAGCCTGTATTTGTGGTTGACCCACTGCCATTTATGTTAGCGCTTATTCACCTCTTCTTCCATCTCTGCTTCATTTATGGACAGAAAGCATTCATTAAAGGGTGAATAGAAATGGCGGTGTAAAACCCTGAAAAACAATTTCCCTGCCTAAGCGGCTGGGATGATGGCTCGGGGTAGCAGGTTCCACTTTGCTCTCAGTTCTGCCATTAGTGGATTGAGTCTGCCATTCTCAGCTGAAAATGATCCCTAACCGATGGCTGCTGTCAGGGGTGAAAGTGGAAGAAGTAAAAAGTGGTGGGAATGGACCAATAAATCCTAACACAAGTCCAGCAATGTAGTTACATTTCTCTCGACCCTCACTAAGGATCTGGCCTTCCATCTGCCGCCTTACCTTGGCTCACAGGGACATCTCTTTCAGTCTGAGGCCCCCAAGCCTTACACCAAGTCTTGGAAATCTAATGGACCCAAGGGCTGGGCAGGAGCCTGGCGGGGCAGTGTAGGGGGACTGGGTGCTTGCCTCAGAAACCCAAGCATGAAAGAAGAGAATGAATGGAAGGAATGAATACAAATTTCCAAGGACTCATTCTGCAGGGCCACTCAGCCAGCAACTCCTCTTGAGAAATAGAAGCTGAAGAGAATAAAGGTGTAACCCATGCCGTCCAAGACTCTACTGAGAACATCCTCACTCAATGGTTAAACTATACCTGTCTCCCGCCTGGTCTTATTTGAAATGTAATTAAAATGTGTTGTGATGAAGTATAGTGATTAAAACCTGGTCATCAGACTAGCCTGGCTTCTAACCCCAGCTCTTCCACTTGTGGCTGTGCGACTTGAACAAACTGACTGACCTCTCTAAACCTCAGTTTCCTTATCTGGAAAATGGGGACCATAGCAGTAGCTGTCTTATAGGATTTTTGCAAGGATTATCCAGGACAATACAGTCAAAGAACTTTGCACAGGGCCTGGCACACAGTAAGTTCTCAGTAAATACGAGTTATTGTTCTAGTGATTATTATTACTATTTTTAAAGACACCTAACTTTGGGGCAGCTCTAACCTGATTTGAGCTGGCAAATCCTATCATTATTTGCTCTATTTCATAAGAGTTTCGTATTCTGTCTTATCTCCCCTCCCAACATGTTGCACAGCTTTTATTTTTCAGGAAGAATTCCATGAATAGCCTGTGCTTATGACACTCTGGGCCATTTGTGGAGACTGAAAGAAAGTCAGAGGGCAGTTTCTTACATGGAAAATAAGTCCTTTCACCGAGCGGTTCATCAGTTTCCACAGATACTCACTGAATGTTCTTCTGAGCCTCAACAGCAGTCTTTGCCTTAAGACGGGAAGCAAAGACACTCGCTCTTCCTGACACTCTCAAATAACTCTCTGATGGCAGTGACCGGAAGAGGTGGCCTGAAGCCTCATGGAATTGGCTGGAAAGACAAGGTGCTCTGGGACTGGAAATCCCAGGCCAACCAGTTAATTCATCCAGTTCCCTCCCCTTTCCTTCCATTCTATTTCTATTCCACTCCAACTCATTCCATTTTCTAACACTCACTGAGTACTTTTGGGAGATAAATAAGATGACATGGCCCCTACCCCGCAGGAGTGCATTGTCTAGTGAGGGAGAGACAGACTGTGGCTTAAGGACCACAGGCGAGGTAGAAACAAAGTGCTGAAGGAGCAGAGAATAATTCATTTTGTATTATATCCTTGGCTCTGCTACTTATAAACTGTGTGACCTTGGGCTAGTTCTTTAGCCACTCTGTGCTCATTCCTCATCTATTAAATGGGAATCATAATGGTCATGACCACACAGGACTGCTGTGAGGATTAAATGAGATAAGGTATGTACATAGCATGACCTGCATAAGGTAGGCTGCTAAATACATATACATGGTCGTTCTCAGATCTCACAGAGGGGATAAATGGGGTCAAAGACAGGTAGACTTCACCAGGTGGGGAACTAATATCAATTGAGTCCTGGCTGGAAGAATTCATTCATCTGGATGACAGGTTTATGAACTAACTCACCAGTACCACTAAAACTACCTTACATTTGAAGAGCATTTGAATTTAAAGAAGCGCTTGCCCTCCACCTTGGTCACAGTCATGTTAGGGAGTTCGGTGGAGCTCATATCATTCCCATTTGATAGATAGCAAAACGGAGGCCTAGAGAATTGTATGGGCTCATTCCCTCTTACAGCAAGTTCACGGCAGGGCCAGGACGAGCCCTCAAGAACACCCTAACAGCTGGTGTTCTTCCAGCCACACTTTGCTGTATTTGTGGCCAGTGTTAGCAGAATAGTGACCTTCACCTCTGCCCCCCAGGGAAGAAGTTCCCTGTAAGGATGGAGTGAGAAGTCGTATTTGAGGAAGAGCTGAGGGGGTGAAAGTAAAGAAGGAAAAATCAACAGAATTTCCTGAAAATGGGCAGCTGCTTCTAATCAACTGTTTGCTCTCCTGAGGCCTCCGAAAGGTAAGCTCTGTGGTCCTTGCTCGAGAACTGCCCGGAATCATGGAATGTTCAGACCTTTGGAACTCCATCTTGACTCCCCATTACCTGAACAAATAACCAGTTTGCTTTGTTTTGGCTGCCCTCCACTTGTAGAAGAAAAAAAGGCAAATCATTAGAATTCAGTTTCAAGAGCTCTTTTTAGGCTGCACCCTATAATCTATGCCTATTCCCATCCACTGGGACTGAGGTGCAAATGGATTAATCATTCAACAAGTATTAATTGGACATCTACTCTGTGGCAGGTACTGTGCTACACCTGTGATCTGGAGGCCAGGAAGCGGGGTGGGGTATGATACCAAGACCAACAAGACTCAGCCTGGAGGAGCTGTAATTAGATAATGGGTCCACAATCCCTTTCTGTAATACTGAAATCAACAAAGCTCTTAAAACCAAAAGGGTTTTTGGTAACTAACTTGGTGGCAAAACCTGACCTTGAACTGACGTGAGGTTATTTTATAATGTTTATCTACTTAGTGTAAAAATTCACAGTTTATTGTAGAAAGATGAAGGTGCTTGATTATGGGGTATATCTCAAGACCCCACTGGGATGTTAGATAATATATGATATATGCAGTCTATTATCTTTCTGAAATTAAAAACAAAACACAACAGTCTAAATTTGCAAACACATCTCACCCAAGGGTTCAGATAAGGGATTGTGGACCTGTATAAACAAAGCTAAATGAGAATATAGCCCAACATCCCACAAAGCAGAATGTGACTATTTCCCAAGAGCTATGAGTGGAAGGAATCTACGGTAGGGAGTTCAAAGATGGTAGACACCACTGTGGATCCCAGTAGCTGAGAAATGTCCCAGCTGTGTCTTTAAGTTGGAATAGGACAGAGCATTTGGATAGCTCAGTAGCTATCCAAAGTGGATCCCAGTAGCTGAGAAATGTCCCAGCTGTGTCTTTAAGTTGGAATAGGACAGAGCATTTGGATAAACAGAGAGCGAGAGCACAGGGAGGACGTTCCAGCCCAAGTCATGTTCAGGGGACTGTGAATTGACAATTTTGGTAAAAGAAAGGTATGGGAGACCAGGCCAAGAGCATCTTCAGAGAGTTTTGAATGACAATGCTAAGGAGGCAACAGGAAGCCAATGAAGGTTAGTCTTATCTAGTAAATCAAGGCTCAAGTGTCATCTCTGAAATGTACTTACTAAGCTAGGAACTTTATCTTAGAATGATCTTATATTTTAGAAACATTTTCAACAAGAGGTAGAAAAAATGTCTGCCTAATTCACAATAAACCACAAAATCCCACTATCCAGACCTCCTTCTATTTCCTGAACATTCAAGTTAGTCAAAACTTCGTTGGATTTATCAAGAGTCTTCACATGTGAAGCTGAAGCCACGCTGGCCTAGAGAAGGTTTCTGGCCTATTGACTATTTTGAATGATCCCTGTTGTCTCTGCCTCCTACTACCCCATGGCAACTCTGATATAATTTTCAATTAACTGGACACCCCCCCCTTCCCCCGCCTGGGAGAGGGGACAGAAGCTCCTGGTTTCTTTCCTAAAAGAAAACCCAGGCTGGTGTGGGCCCTAGCAGTATAACAGCTGGTGGAGAAGGTTCTAGAGTGAAAGGCTTTCAGCACTGATCAGGTGGCCAACTCCATCTTGTGGGTTGCATGGGAAACACATGTAGAGGCCTTGTTCTCCTGGATGTAAGGTTAGAGAGCTATAGAGAAGGAGCTGGCTCTCTCCCCTGCATTTTCCATCTTCATACAACCGAGGCTCTTGATTTTCTTTAGGCCTCCAGAGTAGAAAGCTCACTGGGACGCTTCTGGAACGGACTATGTCTTGAACATTCGAGGACAGTAAAAATCCTAAGCCAGTTTGTCTTTCTGTGTTGGTTTTAATTTTTTTTTAATTTTACATTTTAGCCTGTACAGATGAGCACATCTGTAAAGATGCCTGTTGCATGCATGTCTTAGGATGATGATACCACATTCTAGCTCAGGTAGAGTAGCTAACACCCTATCATAATGCACCTCACTGTACAAGGGCATCTCGTTTGGCAAAATAAAGATGGCTCAGAAAAGTTTTGCATGACTTAGAGTTATGCAAACACGATTATATTTCTCAATGCCTGAGATCTCAATATTTAAATGAATTGTATGGTAAGTAGTCTTTAAGTCGTCTTTAAATCTAGTAACTGCTCCCTAATTTGTTTGTTTTAAAATTTTAAATTCTCATGTACACATTTAACCAGAGTCCTAAAACAGCAGAGTTCCAAATAACCTGACATTTTCCCACAAATCTATACAATGATCTTTATATTCAAACTGACCAATTTGATAGTGTGGAATCTGAAAATGACACATTTTGCTCATTCTGGTTTTATTGCAAGCATACTTTGTTTATTGTGGGGTTTTTTTTTTTACATCTTTATTGGAGTATAATTGCTTTACAATGGTGTGTTTCCCTCTAGGTGGTCACAAAGCACCGAGCTGATCTCCCTGTGCTATGCGGCTGCTTCCCACTAGCTATCTATTTTACGTTTGGTAGTGTATATATGTCCATGCCACTCTCTCACTTCGTCCCAGCTTACCCTTCCCCTTCCCCATGTCCTCAAGTCCATTCTCAACGTCTGTGCCTTTATTCCTCTCCTGCCCCTAGGTTCTTCAGAAACATTTTTTTTTAAGATTCCATACAGATGTGTTTGCATACGGTATTTGTCTTTCTCTTTCTGACTTACTTCACTCTGTATGACAGACTCTAGGTCCATCCACCTCATTACAAATAACTCAATTTCATTTCTTTTTATGGCTGAGTAATATTCCATTGTATATATGTGCCACATCTTCTTTATCCATTTTGTTTATTGTGTTTTAGTTCTCCAGGTGGTTGCCGATCCACCTGAATTCGACTCCCCTGGGGTGTTTATTAAAATACACACCAAGGTGGGGAAACCACTGGCTTAGAGTTTATATAATACCTCTCTAATAACCAAACTATTCAATTAGTGAAAGCACCCCAGTCCCGGATAAATCTGGATTCTCAGGCATTTATTGTTTCAGAGGTATGAGTTGTTTATTGTATTTGTTATAACATGATCTGACCTAACAACTCAAATGGATTTTTCTGCTCTTCAGTCTGCAGTCTTCCCCCCTTCACTTCCTATAACTAAAACCCATTTTAAAGAAACAATCTACAGGAACTATAAAAGCAAAAGAAATTAAGGTTAAACCATAGGGCACACTGCTAGGGCTGGCTCTCCTATTAACATTTCCATATTAGCTCTTAGCCAGACACACACGCACAGACACACGCCCCCACTGCTTCAACTTCCAGTGCTAGCTGAACGCCAGGTACTCCAATAACAACAATCTCGCGCCCTCCTTCCTTTGTTAATGTATTCCAACCCAGCCACCCACAGGCAGATATTCTACAGAGAAGGTTCAGAAGCACCGTTCATGAATAGTAGTTGCTACTCTTAAATGACACGGAAAATACCTTCCTCTCACCCAGGGAGAGTCTGAATCTTGGCTTGAGCATTTGCTCATCAGTCAGAAACCTTTTACTAAATGCAGCTACCTGAAGCCCACGAAGTCACGCAGACCCTATAAATTGCTTTCCCAAGCCACCAAAATGCAATCTTAGCCCCCCCTTCCTCTGTCCCCCGCCCCTCTTGTGTTTAAAAATAAAACCCAATTCTGCTGATGACTGGTTTTCTTGCCTCACCACAGGAAGTGGACCGGGAGAGTTCTCACATCACATGCTTAGCAGAGGGCACCAGACGGTGTCTGTGGGACACCTGCCCTCGGCTCGGCTCAAGAGCTGCGAAGGAACTTCCCGGGAAGGGCGGGCGGCCTTCAGCAGCTGGGCCCCAGTGTCAGGCCCCGGCTCCGCTAGGGCTATTGAGAAGGCTGACTGCGGAATCGGTGACCTAGGCAACAGGCGTCAGGCTTGGTCACTCCCGGCGCTGGTTTGTCAAAGGCATCCATCTTTAATCCCTTCCCCTTTCTTTGCTTCTCTTTCCAACACCCCCCACTCCAAAAAAAGAGTAAAAAAGAAAAGAAACAAAACAACAGCAACAAAGCCGTCTGCCCTCCCTGATAACCTAAAATGTAAACAACAACAACAAAAACCCACCCTAACCTTCCTTTCCGCTCTCTAGCAGTTACAATTGGGAAGTCATTTAGTTGATATTCAAAATACGGTCCAACCTCTAGAGTTAGGTTTTAGGGTTCAATAGCAGTGTGTGTAGATCCAAATGAGGTTTTGGTTTGGTTTTCTTTTTCTTTTCTTTTTTCCTCAATTATATTGAGGTATAATTGGCAAATAAAATGGTATATATTTCATTTCATTTCATATACAACATGATGATTTGATATAAAATGAGGTTTTGTATGCAAAGAGTTCAGAGCTTTCCAGAGTGGATTGCATGCAGCCCGGGGATCGGTAAAACAATCCACTGAAGTATGGAAAGAAACGATTGGGACTCTTGTTTCCTATTTTTTGTTTATCTAAAAGAATAAGAAAGAAATTACACGTTACAAATATTCAGTGAACAGACTGTCACTGGCGCCCTCCCTCGGTGTGAATGTCAGGTGACAAGGCGAGAGCTATCGTTCTGGAGGAGGGCAGGTTCCAAGCAGCAAAGGGTTGGTGGTGGGGCAGCCACCACATGTGCCCGGATAGTCTTATCTAGTCTTCACTAAACTAGTCCCGAGAAAATGGACGAGGAGTTTGGAAAGACTCCTGTTGATAAACCATGAGTTGAAGATGACCCTAATAATGTAACACAGCGAGAAAATGACAGAGCTGACCCTTGGAACTCTCAGGGTGAGCTCTTTGTCAGCCACACTGTGAGATCACATTAAAAAAAACAATGATGCTCATGACAATCTGTTCATATCTGAGAAGAAAGCACAAAATATTCAAAATTATCTAGTAAGCTATTTGAAATAATGACTTAACAGCCACTATCTTTAATGAGATTTCATGCGAAGTGCATACCATTCCTTGAAATTTTAGCTAGTGTTAGTATGAAGATATTAAAAATTAAAGTGTATTTCATTTTCATCTAATTTTTGAACTTCCATTTTTGTATGTTTTATGAATATGCATATAATTTGTAAATGAATAAATACACATATTTGAGGAGTAAGCATCCCACATATTTTTCCTGAGAGGAGGGCAGGATGGCTTTGGAGATCAGTGCTGTGCGTCACAGACTGTCAAGCTGCAAGGGTCCTCAGATTTCAGGTAAGGTCAGGTGACCCCTATTATATATTTAGGAAAGCAGATGCCCAGAGAGGAAAGGACCTCAGCCTAAGGTTAACACTGCTAATTAGTAACACGTCCTAGACCAGAAAACCGAGGTCCTAAAGAGTGAGATGACCTGCTCAGGATCACACTGCTAGTTAGGGATGGTGCTGGGATTCTTCTGAGTCTTAGTTCAGTGCTCTTCTAAACCAGCCCAGAGGAAATCTGAGCAAACACAGAAACTCAAACAGAATTGAAAACCATCAGAGTAGAACCAAATGTCTGTAGCCAGCAAGCTACTGAGACCTACCTATGCCTTTGATACTCACAATAACTCCCGGGTAGTAACCTCCAACAGTCACATTCTGGGTCCTGGTGGTTGCAGCGAGGCCCACCGTGAGAATTAATACGGACACGATAAGCAAAGTCACGGTGACATAGATGGAGTTTCGTTTCCTCCGATTAAAGGCTCCTGAAAGCACACAGAGAAACTGAAATTGCTCATTTCGGCTGGAGAAGGGATGGACTTACAGAAAAAAATCACTAGGAAGGTTTTCCTTTCCTACTTCAACTGGTAACTGGGGTTATCTCTGGGGAGTGGGATTATGGCGAAGAGATGGAGCTTTAGTTTTTTGCAGTCATCAGGTGTTACGTTTACAATAATATATATATGTTTCCAGTTTGAAAATAAACAACAGAAGAAATTGTACCAGTTACATAAAAACAAAAGTAAACGCATTCGATAAAAGATGTATCATACCCACTTAGTGAAGTGTTTCTTTTTTAAGCCAAATTATAAGGTACATGATAGATGGAAAGTGTACTGTGGAGATATTAAATGAAAATATTTTAAGGCCAATATGCAACTAAGGAGGGTTTTTTCATAAGCTGGAGATATGAAATTTCATTTTCAGTGTAAATATCAGAACCAAGCCAGGTACTGGGATTTTTTTTTCATTTATTTCTGACATTTGCCACCTCATGTATAAACTTTAAAAATGGTGTGTTGGCAAGATTTGCCACATAACAAATGTGTGTAATAAAGTAAGTGTTTGGAGGCCATTAGTCCACAAAGATATGTATCAGGGGAGGTAGATGGGGAGGATTATAACTTACACCGTTTAGGCTTATGTGAGGGTGACATAAATACAAATGATGAGAAACCCGTTCTTCTACTCAGTGTTTATCGGACATGATAGTGCAAACCAATATTTTTTTTCGAAAACAGGCTTATTAAGTCAGATAGAAAAATGGTATCTAGACTCGCTTTTGAATTTAATTTTTTTTTCTAAGGAATGAAGCACTGTTCAACACTCTGCGTGCGTTTTTTCTAGAGGGGGTTCTCAACAGGAAATACCAGGGATGAGTTACACCTAGGAGTTCTCATAAAAATAAGCAACTGGGGGACTTGCTGTGAGAGTCCAGTTCTCTAGTGGGGAGCCTTATGACAGGGTTGCCCACTCAGGTGGCTTGGCTGTCATTTGCGGGCCTAAAGAGGCCACTTGGGACTGATCGCAGGACCCCGCCATTCTGGGAGGCCTCGCTGCAGCCTCAGGAAGCAGCTGCCTTTGAAGCCGCCCAGACTGCACCACTGGGAGGGAGGGGAGAGGGGATGACGGAAGGGGGAGGGAGGCGAGAAAACCAGGGAGACCCAGGAGGCCTGATGGTGCTGAGAGGGAGGCACTGTGGCTGGCTCTGCAGCCCCCAGCAGATGCC
>NW_020172464.1:1146663-1147002 GCF_003031525.2 Neophocaena asiaeorientalis asiaeorientalis | reverse complement strand
ATCCGTCTCGTCTCCCCCAGTGCGGTCCCTGCCCAAGGCTCCAAGGGAGGTGGCAGGGGCTGGCGGTCTCTCCCCTGACGTCAGCCTCGAAAGTGAGGGCCGTGACTCATCAGGGTCATTTCTAATACGGTACTATTCCAAGACCATTTTACATCGAAATGTAGAAGTGGCTTGAGCGTTTGGAGGCACCCACAGACTAAAGCGCCATATCGCACCCTGGGAGGAGAGGTAAAGTAAGGTGGGAAACGAGGCTCCTCTCCTGGGGGGCCTGAGTCCAGCCTCCAGGGGGGAAAAACAAAGGGACCGCTGGAGACACCTGTGACATCAGGGCCCTTTGTG
>NW_020172464.1:1142268-1145622 GCF_003031525.2 Neophocaena asiaeorientalis asiaeorientalis | reverse complement strand
GGGGAGAAGAGCGGGGATTTATTTCTTCTGTTTATCTGAAGGTTAGTTACCCCTCCTCTAGATTTCGAGGGACCTTAAATGAGCCTCCAAACCAGGATCCCTAAGTCCATTTGATGATAGCCAGTTCTCAGTGAATCTGCCAGTTGGCTCCACAGAGGGGCTCTAAATAACATAAACTTACCAACATCGCCCCCCACCCCTGTCTGCATTTCTACACCATCTTAGCCCTCCCCGACCCCAAACTGGCCAAATAGAGTGAGGGAACATCTGGAAACAAGGGTATCTTTGTGGCACACAAAAGTGTCTCAACACCTCACAGGGGAAACATGTCACCTTAGAGACTAGATGTGGGGGAGTGTGTGTATACAGTCTTTCTAAATTCGGGGTATCACTCGCCTGCTCCTTCCCGGCCAACTGGCTTTTGATCTTATTCACAGCTCTTGGGTCTCCTTTGCAAATATCACTCTAACTCTTAAAAGAACAGGAGCCAGGTCAGAAAAGTGACTCAGCAAACCACATAGTGTCATTTGAAAAATCTATTTTTTTTTTCCTGCTTTGGAACCTGAATTGAAAATCCAGTCAGTTGAGAAACCCAGGCAGAGATCCTGCAGCTCCACAGGGGCCTTGCCTCCAGACAGGATTAGTTTGCGATAAAATTCCTAAGAAAACTCTCCCATCACTAGGTTGAATATCTATTCTCTGTCCCCTCACATCCTCCCCCAAGTCACCCCTTATTTTACACTATAAGGACTAAAATTGTGTAAAATGAAATTACTTCTAGCTGCACTTGGGGAGTTGACCATTTTAAGGAACCCCAGGGTGAAACCCTTTGAAAAGTGAAGAATCATCCCTTCCATTTATCTTTAGTGTCAATTTGACTGAAAAGTCACATCTACTTAGAGCAAGACGCACCTGTGCTCTAAAGGTGTGGCCCAGGCTCCCAAAAAGCAGCTCTTTGTGTCTACTTAGGACATTTTCCTGGCTGTTGTTCTATTTAAGAAGGGAGAAGTAGAGTTCTGTTCTTATTAGGGTACAATTTGGGGCCTGCCTTAGATGTTCCCGTAAACACAGGAACATCTTATTCCGATTTTGTTTAGTAAATCAACATATAAAAAAACCCTCAGATGCCATAAGGTACTTCAATAAAGCAGCAGGTATGTGAAACAGTGCCCATCACAGTGTCTGATACCTAGTGAGCAGTCAATACTTGTTGAATAAACAAAAGTCAACATCTCAGAATAGCTTCCTTTCTAATCAAAAAGGCTGTAGGGGGGAACTGTGAGAATAAATATGGGCTACGCTCATAGAATTGTTTTTTTAAAATAGGGTACACCCAAGGGCTCCCCAGATCTAAAAGCTTTCTGGCCAACTAGTGTCACAACCCCAGTGGCTCTCACTAGCCTGTCTACTTGGCGCCCAGTATCTCTCTGTTTAGACAAAAACAACCAGCCCTGCAACCAACAGCAGTGGGAGAGTCTGAATCCCATTACTGGCACTGCCTGCCCCCCTCCGCCCCCAGCAGCCTCCCTGCAGAACTACTGCAGCCCTCCCTCTCTGCAGTGCCCCTCCTCCACCCCAGATTCGTGACGACCAAGATGCTCTGCTCTAGAAGGGCCCAATTATTTGCTGTCTCCACCCTTCCCAGTACGGCCAGCTTCTCCCTCCTCCGAGTCCCCTCCCTGGTCAGAGCCCCACCTGCACTGCGGTCTTTGAATCTGAGTCCCTCCCTTCTTCTGAAAGCTTCTCAAAATTCACCTCCTCCGAGAAGTTTTTCTTGATCAAGCTCACTCTAATCACTCATTATTTCATGTCCCTGAGTTCCTAGATACGTCACTCAGTAAGTATATTAATTATAACTGCTACAAGTACAGTTGTAATTGTGGGTCTGGTCCACCACCCATATGATGTCCACCAGTTCCAGGATTACGTATCTGACAGGAACCAAGGTGTGGGTTGCCAGAAGGTAGGATGATTGTCTCTGCTCACTTGTTTTTTCACCTAGTACCTGTTCTTGATTCCACCCCTTGATTATAGGGTGTGTAATCTCCGTCAGGGTGCATCAAGGATGGAGGCCCGGTATCCTGTCCTGTGCACTATGTTGTTGCTGACTGGCTAATTCTTCGGGCTGATCTTTGAACCGATTCGGATTTGCTTACCTGAGTCAGCTTTGCCATACAGGGAGGCTCCCAGAAGTCCCAGCCTTGAGCATCGGTGGAAACAGGTGGCTGCCCACACAAGAGCCTCAAGGCTCTGCCAGTCTCCCAAACATTTCCTTAAAGGTGCTGAAATCCCCCCTTTGGGCAATTCTTTGACCGGAGACATCCAAGGCCACCGGTGAATCACAAATATGTTATTTGCAAGGGAAGGAGAGCCCCGCTGTAGTAGAGGTGCCTTAGCGCCTGGGGGCGGTGTTGCCAAAAGGGAGATGGGGGTAGCTGGGAGGGGATGAAGGGGCGCCGGAGTCAAATTACCAGCCACGCGCCTGCTCCGCCCCAGCCAGCCAGCAAGAGTAGAGTGCAGGCACCTTGGTGCAGTGTGTGTCCGTGTGTTTTATATTTTATTGTTTTGGCTGCGGTTGTGTCCTGCCAGTAGAGGGAATCCCCTCAAAAATGCTGCCCTTGGAGGCTGAAACACTAAACCCACCCACCTCCACTTCCCTTCCCCCCCACGCAAGGGAAGGTGGCGTTGCCAGGGCTGAGTTAAGTGGGAGTAGCTCCTAAGTAGCCTAGACGCTGTTTCAGGCCCGGGCTGTGCGGGACCAGCGCCAGGGAACTCCGGGGAGACTCCCCTGTCCAAACTCTGGAAACCCAGGGTTACCACTCGACTGGGGAATTTGCTAGTGCCCTCGGTCTGCGCACTTTACGAAGCGGGCTGCGTGGAGAGGGCTCGCGCGTCCATACGGGATCTCTGATTCTTTCCCCTCAGTGTCGAGTCTGGGCTGGGCGAAACCCACTCATCTTCTTGTTGCGCAGATCTTTCGGGAAACGCATGATTGGCTGAGGGCCCCTGGGAGCCCAAGAAAGAGCTCTCTTCATCTCGTTCCCCAACCCACAGAGCAGGGTGCCAAGGAGCAACGCTCTACGCCCGGGGTCCCTAACCTGCCCACTCCCGCACGGGTAGACGGGCGGGCGCGGGCGGCCGGGTTTGCAGGCGGTTGTGGCCCACTGCGGGGATGCGCGCGGCCGAAACCTCGCACTCTTCCACCCAGCCCTCCCTCGCGCACTGGCCTGGCGTCGGGGAGCCAGGGCTGCGTTGGCGCCACAGCTGGCCAAGGTGAGGAGTGCATTCTGTGTGCGTGTGCTTGTGCGCGTGTGTGTGTGTGTGTGTGTGTGTGTGTGTGTGCGCGTGTGTTGG
>NW_020172464.1:1141325-1142117 GCF_003031525.2 Neophocaena asiaeorientalis asiaeorientalis | reverse complement strand
ATAACTACTTCCTTAAAAATAAAAAAAGAGCAAATTCTTATACTGAATATGCAAAACCACTGGAAATACGGATCTTTCCACCATCCAGGAGATAACACTTTCTGGGGCCCCTCCGGTGAACGAATTCTGTTGAGACGAGGTCTTTTGCAGGCAGTAGGGAGCTCACGTAGGGGTTTCAGCCCCCTCCCCGCCCCCTCCCCTCGATGTTCCCGCAAATTCTTCGGAGAAGACCTGAGCCGACTGTATGGCAAGAATTCGGGACGGAGGGCTTTTGCAGAATGTAACGTATGTTGGAAAGCGAGAGTTCGATTTGGTTAAAGTGTATCCGAGGCGAATTTTAAGGTTAGGTGGGATCATGGTTTGACAATCCCCTCCCGCTCTCCTGGGCTCCAAATTAATTTCTCCGCCCAGTGAAATCATAGTACTTGGGAAGGTGCCTAACCGCTGAGTGGGACTGGGGTTTTTGTTTGTTTGTAACTACCAAAAAGCAGCTTCTAGGGGCAGCCGGGTTGGTGCCTGGAGGCAGCTGTCCCCCACTTTTCATGAGGAAAGGTGTTGAACCAAATCAGGCTAGTGGGTTTCCCCCCCTCCCTCTCCCTTCCACCCTGAGAGGAAAAGCGCGACTTCAGAAGACGCGCGGGCTCGCGCTCGCTTTCTTTCTCGCGCTCTCACTCGTCGTCCCCCCTCTTTTTTCACACTCACGCACAATTCCGGGCATTTGGAGCAAAATAGGAATCGAATTCAAGGAATGTTGATCCTGCCGCTGCAGACGGCAGGGCTGGGCGGTCTTGA
>NW_020172464.1:1140224-1141178 GCF_003031525.2 Neophocaena asiaeorientalis asiaeorientalis | reverse complement strand
AGCGAAGGCGCAGGTTGCAGGGAAGTGTTTTGATCCCCAGACAGCTGGGATTTACCACCGGCTGCAAGACTGTCGGCACACGCACACGAACACGCACACACCCGCACTCCGGGGCAGGGATACTCCGACGCAAGCTGGGCGCTCGCATCTCCGCGCGTCGTCCCCGCCCCCGCCGGGCCGCTCCCCTGGGGCTCGGGTCCGGGACCCCGACGCTGGGGCGCGCGGACCCCCCTCCCTCGCCCCGCTTCCCGCTCCCTGGCTCTCGGGGCGACCGGGGCGCTCGCAGTCCAGGGGGCAGCGCACTCACCCCTTGCCGCCGCCGCCCCTAGGCAGGGCGGCTAGACTTACCCATGGAATCCGGCAGGGACATGTCGCTGGACCGCTGCTGAGTCAGGGACTGATGCATGGTGAAAGCTGCCCTGTGGCCCCGGCCCCCGAAGCTGCTTCACGCGCCCCAGGCTCAGGGCGCCCCGCAGAGCATCCTACTCCGCGGCTGCGCTCCCCGTCCCTCCCGAGAGCTGAGAGAGACTGCCTCTGGTTGCGAGCTGCAGCCCAAGTGCCGCCTCCCCCTCCCTTCCCCTCTTCTCCCTCCCTCCTCTCCTGCCTCCCTCTGCTCCGGGAGGCAGCAGCATTGGCGGTCCGAGCAGCGACGTGCGCTTGCGCAAGACCCCCCTCCTCCCTCCCCCTCGGCCCCCCCATCCTAGTTATCCACCTCCCAGCCTCCCAAGCCAGACAGGGAGCCGTTTTAGCCCCTCGGGGCCAGGACTGCGTAGAGAAAGAGGGGGAGGCTACAACCTGGGGCCGACCGGTCTTCTCTGTAGTTTGGAGAGAGGGTCTTGGGCAAGCACCCTGTTCTAGGATTTATAATTGGGGAGGGGGCAGAGTAAGAGGTTCAGAGCTGAGAACACACACACAGACACAGACACAGACACACACACATTTACACACACACAC
>NW_020172464.1:1076375-1139659 GCF_003031525.2 Neophocaena asiaeorientalis asiaeorientalis | reverse complement strand
AGAGAAGGGCCACTCTATAATCAAGAGGATGGGGGAGGGTGGAGGGGGCTGCCATATGAAGATAGATTAAACAAATGCAGACTCTTTAGTCTAGAAAGATGAAGGCTGGGAAGGGATGTGACTAGAGTGTATAAAATTATGCAGAGATGGAGCAAGGGAACACAGCCTTATTCACCAGATCTGAGAATTCTAGAACCAATAGCCCCCTAAGAGCTAGAAGGAGATTCAGCTAAAGCAAATATGACTCTGCATCAGCACCCGAGTTTGTGCTTTTGTTCAAGGTGCTTTTATGTTAAGGATCTCATTTTCTCATCACAGCAGCCATGCAAGGCAGGAAAAAGAGGTATTGATAACCCCATTTTACAGTTGCAGAAACTGAGTCTCAGAGAAGGGATGAAAATTTCCTGTACTCACTCAGCTAGTACGTGACAGAGGTGGGATTTGAACCTAGATCTGCTGGCCTCCCAGCTCAGCGCTCTTCCTGCTACGGCAGCTAGTAGAGAAACGCTACTCTGTCTAGTATATTGAAAACCTGAGGAAGTCATTAGCCCCAAGAGGTGAAATAGGATGAAAACACAAGTAGCCTTGGAAAGAGTGAGAAAGTCATGGCTGACAGACCCACTGTGCATTGCTAAGGGAAACTGGGGATGTGGTAGGAATGTTCCTGATCTTGGAGAACAACCAAGTCTTTCCCCAACCCATCCTCCCAGACCCCATTAGGATATTGGGCTGGAATCACTACGTTGTTGGCCTAGAGGGTGGTTCTGATGTCCCCAGAAGGGCTGAACAGGATGAGGCCTCCTTGGAGTGCCCCAAGATATCTGGCTGGTGGCCAAGGGAGGAGGAAGGTGAGGAAGGGGAGAGCAGTGGGCTCCAGCTCCTTCTGGAAACTCAACCCTGCGGGCCTGGCATTGCAGGGAATTCACCTGTTTGAAGGCACTCATTCTGCCCCAGTGAGAGGTCCCAGGTTCTGCTTGCCAGGTCTCCTTCCAACCACCTCCCCCTGATGACTGCTGCAACCCTCTCTCCATGTGCACCCTCAAAACATCCCCAAATCAAGTATAAAACACTCCTGAGAGTCGATGGGATGAAGGAGAGTACTTGGTTCTTTCCAGCTCTGGCTTGCTAATCTACTGCGAAGCTTCGTTTCCTTATCCAGGAAATGGAACCGAGGGCCCTTGCCCTTTCCCATCTTCCAAAGGAAGAAAAGAAGCTTCCTGAAGGTTGAAAAGGAAGCCCTTTGTAAAGAACTCAGGGCACCCCAGGGGTCACGCTGAAGGCCATGTCAGGTATTATTAGCAGCTGTACACTATAGATGCAGTTTAGAAATCTGTGATACATGCCCTAGATAGAGACAAGATGCCCACTATTGTAGGGGTGTGTGTCTTAAGCATGTTTGGCTTATGTATCAGAGTCTCCATAAACTCCACAAAGGCAGAGAGAAACCCCATATGTACACTCTTGCCATGTGTGTCTCCAGTTCTGTTTACTAGTCTCTTCCTTCCCCCACTCTAAATATCTCATATATTTAATGCGAAGAACTCCTGCAACCAGCACTGATTTCTCAGGAGTACTTCATAATTAACTGATTTTGTTTCTGTGAAAGTAGCCTTGAAGAGGTTTTTATACAGGCTGGAAAAGACAGCTTCACACCTTCTTCGGGGATTTGGGCCCCCCAATAGCAACGAGACAGCTAGAGATCCCTACAGAAGCCAAATAGAAACTTGTTACTATGCTGGTTTCGATGCGTAGAATGAGGACTTTTCACTTTAAAGAGAAGCACGTTACGGGATAATTGACACAGAAAGCGTATGTAATCTGACCTTTATAATCAAAGCTGTAAACTGGGGAGGTCCCCTTAATAGAGGTGAGCCTTGCTTTTTGCAACATCCGTATTCCTGAATCTGGCGTGAAAATGAAACACTATTTTAAAAAATACTAGAGGAGCTAGCTATTTCAAAGAACCGCATACTGTATATTTCCTTCTTACTGTCTCTCGGGGTACCGTATGGGACTTGGAACACAGCAGGCTCTCAGTCAAGTTAAAAATGACTTTGAGACCAGTAGCAGTGACAATAGCAGCAGCTGCGGCAGCTCAGAGAGTAGTAGCAGTCTTCTCCCCAGAGATGCTGTGCTTGTTTGGTCAGAGGATCTGGGATAAGGGGAGGAACTAGAAGGGGAACTTGGGGATAAAAAACCACAGCACATTTCAACTGAGCCTGGCACAGAGACCCCCCTTCCTCCAAAAGAAAGTTTATTTTAACTCTGAATGAGATGGACAATTAAAACGCAAGAGGCGAATTTTCATGGGCTCTATTCTGATTTCCTTCATGTCAGAACACTTGTGGGTTTTATACATAAATCAGCTCATAGTAAAATTTACCAATAGTCAAGCCACCTAGATGAAGAAACGGGTCTTTCATGCTAATGAAGGCTACTATAAAACTGCTTGGTTAGCTTCTGATAAAAAAGAAATTATTAAAATGGCTTAAAATAAATCCTTTTCATTGCAAGCTTAATCAAGCATACAGCGTTGCTCTAGGTTGCAAACTGTTTTATAGCATGAGGAAACGTTTGCCAATGGGGCTGCAGCCTGCTTCTCTCCGTCTTCTTCAAACCAATGATGAGCGCGCTCCCCAGAAGCCTTCAGACCACTAGAAAAATGCCAGATGGCGCTCTGCCTCTAATATGTTCGCCCTGGGAATAGTCATAGCACTTCATCACTCCCTTATTTTGATGATCAGTTTGACTGCTTAAAATACCATAGTACCTTCCTGATTCCAAATATGGGGATGCAAACTAGAGGGATCATGTCTACATGTGTACACAAACATACATGCATTCATCCATATTTGAAATAGTGGCTGCACAAGTATTCGCAAATGCACAGACACGTGTACACACACATACCTATTTACATCCTAACCATTCCCTCTCCACGGTGGTTACCACCACCTACCTCTCAGCTCCAGACTTGAGTTGACCAAGTATAGAAAGGAGCTTCAGAATAATGGAGAACCTGAAAGAGTCCAAACATCCCTAATTGAGACTGGAGTTGTGCCCACCAAGTTACCTTAGGTCAATGCCTAGTACCCAGTGCCTGCACCACAAACAGCTGAATCAGAGGAGAACCATGGTTGATGGTGTTATTTTGCCCACGAAGCTTGACTAGTTCCCATCGTCAGCTGGGCATTTTTTTTGAGTACCAGGAAAATCACCACAGCATCAGGGAATAAAGCTGGTACTTGTCTTTACTTGTTATTGTTTTCTTCCTATTCTGTGACCTGCTTCAGTTACCAAACACTATATGATAAATAAGTGTTTTCCAATACCAATACAAAATTTTTGATAACATGATTTTAAACGGATGGAACATCATTTATTTATCATTCCCTGGTATGGGATATTTTAGAGGTTTCTAATTTTTCACCATTATAAATAACACAATGAACTAAATATTTGCATCCTTATTTCCATAGGATATGACGTTACCGTGGACTTGTTGGTTCAAACGTTTCAAATATATCTCCCAATTAAAACATTTTAATCAACATACAGTAAAGTGCACAGGCCTTACGTGTACATATCGATGAGCTTCTACATAACTATATTCCTGTAACCATCACCCAGATCAAGATGTTGAACCTTCCCAACATCCCAGATGGCTCCCTCGAGCCCCTTCCCAGCCAATAACCCTCCTAGACGTAACCACTATTCTGATTTTTATCATACGAATATATTTAAGGTTTTTAATAGATATTGCCAAATTGTCCTCCAAAATATTTGTAGCAAAGTACATTCCCACCATCAGCATGTGAAAGTACCTGGGGCCTCGCACCCTCTAGGCTTTACCTTGCAAAAGAGATGTTTTAGCGCTTAAGACACACCTGGTTACAGTCAGCGACCGGAAGGGCCAGTCAAGAAGCCAGCTTGGAGTTCAGCTGGGCGCTAGGCATCCAGTGGGAACCACAGATCTAGGAGCCAGAGGTGGAGGGCAGTCCACAAGTACCTTAGAAACTGTCAACTGCTCAGTTGCTTTCTCTCTGTTGCACATACCCAAAGTCTTCTTTTTTATGCAGCTTTCAAACTTTCTATAGTGATCACTTAGTTATGCCTGGTACATAGTAGGGACTTAAATACTTGTTAAATATATGGCAATTTTTATCCATTGCTTTTTTCTGCTTACTGAAATAAAACATGACACTGTAAATATTCTCCAAACTGCAGAGATGCGTGATGCAGCAAATTACCCTCTCCCCACAATTCTACTCCCCAGAGATAACAACAATTTACGGATTGGAGTGCATCCTTCCTGGTTTTGTTCTCCATGTATACTTTTCCTTTTGTTTGTTTTGAGAGTTAAATACTCCTTTTAAAAAGTAAATTTTCTCAATAATAAAATAATATATTTTTTGTTAGGCATTGTAAGTTGCATTTAGTAGCGTTCCAATATGCCACATCAAAGTTCATCTTCAATCAGTCAAACCCAACAGTAGTTCATCCTTGCACAATAAAACCCCCTTCAACTTGCATTACAATACCTACTTAGCTCTTATGGGCAGGAAATGGAAATTACACCTCGCTTCTGATCACTAATGTGTGATGAAGAGTATCAAGAGAATTATATGAAAATGAATATAAAGAAATGATTGTGATTTCAAAGGATGTGGTTTGGAAACATTACCAAAAGCATAAAAAATGATACAGGTATACATACTTCTAGTAAGTTCTTCATAGGAAAGTTCTAAAGAACAAACAACCTGTTTCTTCCTACAGAAAGAAGGTAGTTTCTTTTTAAAATCAGTGTTTTTTTCCCCACAGAATTTCACATTTTCCTAATTTGAAGGCATAAAACAGAGAACAATAATGCATGCAGAAATAATACACTAGGGAAATCTTGATATTCAAAAAGGCTAGATTATGCTTTTTTGAATTTTAGAATAAATGTGACAGGTTAATAATCACAAAATGTTAAGATTAGAGCGAGATCAGTGATAAACAAAATTAACATATTTTATACTGTAAACTATTTATTGAAGGAAAAAAATCCATACAGAAAAATTCACCATATGTACTGCTTTACAATCAGGAAAAAAGGGCAGGAGATGATGTTGAGTGGCCTCAAACCCACAGGAATGGGTTGGGAGATCATTTGGTGGGTTTCACCGTTTGGATGCCCTGGTTTACCCGCCAGAGATGGTGGTTGGTGGGGATCGTCAAATAGGATTCAGTGAAGCTGTAACTGCCTTGTTTCTTTCCTCTAATTAATTACAGAGCTCAGTACATCCTTTTCCTTTATCCCCATCAAAAAACATTCATTAAACACCTAATTAGATGTGGCATTGTCGTGGGCAGGGGCGTGTATGTCCAACTGCTTTTTGCAGGTTTGACTGGAGAGGATTTCTGTGTTCAGTAGTTTCTGGGAAGCAATAGATTTGCTCCCAGTTCAAACTGCTCCACAGAGCCTTTAAAAATGTTTACACTCTGTGACCCAGTATTTCCACTTCTGGGAACCTGTACTAAGGAAAGAGAAATCTGGACTAAGATTTATGTGCAAGGATGACCATGGCAATGTTATTTATAATAAAGAGAAAAATTGGGGGAAAAAAACCCTGAAATGCCCAAATTTAGGGGAATGATTAACCAGATGATACCACAGCCATACGATGCACATATTATATAGCTATTAAAATTGGGTTTTCAAATATTAAGGACATAGAAATATCCATAATAATGAGCAAATATGTAGGTTAAGAACTGCATGCATAGTGTGATCCTAATTTTGTTTAAAATTGCATACACATGCACAGAAAAATGCCTAGAAGGAAAGTCATAAACATTCACTGTAGTTACCTCTGGGAGGTGGAAATATAGGCGACTACCTTCTTCTTTATACTTTTCTGTACCTTTCAAATATATCCAGTGAGAATGTATTATTATTCACATTAGCCCCCCCAAACCCTCCAAATTCTATTTTATAAACAAATTAAACAAACAGGTGAATGTTTCATAATTGTACTCTGTCCTCCCTGTGGTGTGTGCTTGGGGCCACTCAGGGCTCACTTACTCTGGTTCTACTCTCTCTCTCTTTCTCTCTCTCTGTCTCTCACACACACACACACGCACACAAACACACACACACACACACACACACACACAAACGCACGGCTCTGCTTTCAGTCTTCTTTGCCTGAGTACAAGTTTCAGGCAAGGTGTCACCTCTCTAAAGGGAATCTGTACTTCTCTTTCATTGCGTGATTAAAGCTTGTTGATGCTGGCAGGTGGCAAGTACTTCTTCTGGTCCAGCTCTTTCTATGCCCCTGAAATTACACCGGTAGGGGGCTGTCTACTCTGTGGATTGCCTGAAAGGAACAGCTTTCTGGGAAACTGACCTGCCTGGGAAGATAAAAGGAACTCTGCCTGGGGTAGGGTGAGGTGGCTGTAACTTGAGGGAAAGATGGAATATAGAGAGGGATCAAATGAGCAGCTTTGTTTATTAGGGTACCATTAGTAAGGTTGTATTTTAGTGTCTTGCTGTTTAAAAGAAATACAGCACTGCAGCTCAGATGGTCCTGTAGGAAGTTCTGTTGAAGGTGAAATGCCCCTAACTCCATGCCTTCCTCTCAGCTCTGCTAGGAACCCAGATCCTGCTATAACGAGGAAGCAGTTGCTCAATAAAGTCTGCCTTCCTTTAACAAACAGCCAGCGTGAGATATGCACCTAAATTTCGAACAATACAGAAGTGTATAAATTAAAAAGTGAAATTCTTTCCCTCCCCAATCTCACTCTTCAGAGGTAAACTCTATTAAAAGTCTGGTGTGTATTTTCCTAGACTTTTCCACTTTTGCCATGCATATATAACAAGTATATGCATACACACACAGGGACCTACACACATAGGTAGTGAACAAAAATGGAACCAAACTATAAATATTATTTTTCAACTTACTTTTTAAAAAACCCAATATTATTTCATGGGCATGTTTCCATATCAGTATATATAGGTTTCCCGTCATGGGAATGTTTCAGACTTATTTAGCCAAATCCCCATGGTTGGACATTTAATTTAGTTTCAGTTTTTCATAGTTACAAGCAATAGTGCAATAAACATCCCTGTACACATACCATGGAATCATCTTAAGGGGAAATCTTCTTTCCATCAGCTGTGCATTACCTAAGCATTTGCAATTAGTTTCCTGGGCTCTGGAGAACAGTTTTTAATGGCCATGCCAAATGTTCTGTAGCATCCCGAATGGTCCAAGGCATCCTTTCCAATTAAGTCGCAGCCTACTACACACTGCATTTTAAACGACATCATGCTTTAAGGACAGGGCACTGTCTTACATTACTGACACAGTGTTATAATGCTCTATCTTCATATTAATGCCCTGGACTTGAATGGGTACTGCCTGTAGAGGGTGGGGCAGCCAGAGACTGCTGGTACACATCAGCAGGGGCAGCCCAACCAACCCAGGGAGACACAAATACGTGATCTTCCCTCCTCCACTTCCACCCAGCATCTCTCCAGCACTTCTGGCAGGAAGATCCAACTAGAGATAAGGTACTTCATTTGCCACCTACTGGCTTGGGGGAAAGAAATAGGGGAGCACTAATTGTAACATCTGAAATGAAAGAGACCAGGCTGCTTTCCACCCCTCTTGCCTCCCCACCTCCCTCCCCTACACCCAGGTGCTCACTGTCTCCACTAACCTTCCGGCTGTTTGCAGGCCCTTTCTCTGGAAAGGGTCACCCTACTTGGAGGTGACCTCAGCCATTGCCTGCACCGCCATCAAAACACATTTCTTTTTAGAACTCTCAGTTGCCAGTATTCATTTGTGTTAGCATGACAGACAGCGCTTAAGGTTTGGCATCAGGAGACCATTTTCTACCCCTTGGACTTTGATCAAATCAGTTAATCTCTCTGAGCCTCCATTTTGACATCTGCAAGATGGGGATAGTAATAATATCTTCTATCCCCATCAACCCTGGGTTGATGTAGACAAGAAATGAGGTAGCATAGGGGAAGGTCCACTGAAAGCAAGGAATAGTGTTCTGTGATTGTAAGGTGCCATTATTATTTATGGATTCTCTCTTCCAGATAAACCAGTTTGATTTTATTTTGTTTAAACAGGGGATTTCTGGAGACTACAGTGTTTTAACTGGGAGGAGTGCTTATTACAGTGGAACAGGCCAGTGGGGAAGCTGTTTTGAGATGGGGAAACCCTTCCAGACCTTCAAATCCACGTATGTAGGGGGTTGCTGGCACCACCAAGATGCAAGGCTGACCAGAGTCTCCCAGGCAAAAATGTCAGAAAGGTCTTTGTTTCCCTTTTCTATCTCCGGGGGAGAGGAAGATCGGTTGGAAGGGGGCAAGGACAGCATAGATTTCTGTGGGGTGGCCTGAGGACCTACTCTCCCCGGGGAGATGTGTTCTAGCAACTGTTTGGTATATTTTTAAAGGTCAGAGAGGCTTTGGCTCTATAGGATGGAGTGGCTGTGACACCTGATTAATGTCTGTGCAGTACTTTCCAGAATGAAATTTAATCAGCAGAATGATTGCAGCAAGCAGCTGCCTGGAGGAAAATGATCCTGTTCTACTGGTGGCTTGTTTGATGTGTTGGCATTGTAGTGGGGCACGTACATTATAAGTCCAGCCCAGGGGGGCCCAACTAGGACACTGGATCAACTAGTAAGGAAATGCTGCAAACAGCAGCAGCCCTTCTATGGCTCTGTGTAGGGTCATCACTGTCGGATTGTCAGCTCCTCCCCACTCCAAGGACCTTTACTGTCTGCCACCTTCCTGCCCCCAAGGTCTTCCCTGTCAGCTCCGTTAACCCCCTCCTATCATTATTATCCATTCCCTGAGTCCCCTCAGATCCATCATTCTTAGTGCTTGCCCCCCCCCAGCTTCCTCCAGCACACTCACGCAGACACACAAGCATACGTCCCTTCCCTCCCCACACAGGTGTTCTCAAGGCTTAAGGGAAATGAAAAATGGTCTCTCCTCACAAAATGACTGGAGTCCCTTGGTCTAATTAACCCTTCTTGGCCTATTTTCCCATCAGAAGCACAGAGGTTGTTATTACTGACTCACAGAAATTCTGTAGTCAGTATTATACTCCTTAACAGGTAGGAAATGCAGCAGATACCTAGGTGACTGCCATGTCCTGCCACTCAAATGCCATGGTGTGCCTTACACCCAAGCTGACTGTGCTGGGCCTTCTTCACCAGGATCTGTGGTTTGAGATGTTTTCCCAGTAGTAGAGCCAGGTTGAATGAGCTAGTCACATTTTCTTGTTGCTCTTTGTTTCCCCAGTTTGCAAAACTTCCACTTAACTCCTCCAGGGTGTACCCCAGAATCACCACAGGGACCTGACCCAGGATGAGGGAAGTGTTTGGAATTATTGAGGCCCCAGTTTACAGTGGAAAGGGTAGCCTTTCAGGACTAAAAGGATCAAAGTGGATTGGGCTGTAAGAACCCTTTCTAAATGCAGAGGGCTGAGCAGGCTCTTTTCCTGGGCAGTTGGGAGTACTTCAGGACTCCCAGGCTTGGCCTGAGGCACCGCCCCAGGGTCCTATGTATGAAATGAACCTGAAAGCCAGGAAAAACAAAGAACTGACCAGTGTTCCTGGCCACAGCAAGTTGTGCAGCCGTGTGGGAGGGGCTAGAGGTGGAATTGAACCAGAGAGAGTAGAGACTGTCTTTAAAGTTAGAAAACACCTTGAATAGTATAGGACAAACCATTATTGAGCACTTGCTATGTACCAGGTCCTAGAAATAAACAAGATTCAATAAATAAATAAAATCCTCAAGGAGGAACTCTCAAGGAGTTCACAGGGGTTTTTTTTGTTTGGTTTTTTTGGCCACATGGTGCAGCTTGTGAGATCTCAGTTCCCCCGCCAGGGATTGAACCCTGAACCCGGGCCCTTGGCAGTGAAAACATGGAGTCCTAACCACTGGACAGCCAGGGAATTCCCTCAAGGAGTTCACAGCTAAGTGGGGGAGAGAGAGATCTGTAAAGAAAATAAACAAATAAAAATAATAATTTCAACACAAAAAACTAAATGCAGTGGTAAAGGAGATTTATCCCGGATTCTGACAGAGGACTGAGAAGGGAGTGGAGAAGTGGTGCCTGATTTAAGTATTAAAAGATTTACTCATTCACTCATTCATTTTCTAAGACGTAAGTCCCATGAGGTCAGGGGCTTGTTTTGTTCACTGTTGTAGGTCTAATGCCTAGAACAGTACCTGGAATATGGTAAGAACACAATATTCATTGAATAAATGAATACATGCCTATTCTGTGCTAAGTGCTGTGTTAAGCACTTGGGATACATGGGGGAGGGGTGCTGAAAAGGGAAGAGTCAAGGAAGATTTCTAGGTTTTTGGCTTGAGCAGAAGGATTGGTGTTAATTCTTCCATGGTAGAATTTGGCAGTGAAGCTATCTGGTCCAGGCTTTTTGTGTATGTGGTATATGTGGGAATTTTTGATGGCTGATTCGATCATTTTACCTGTATTGGTCTATTCAGACTTTCTATTTCTCCTTGAATCAGTTTTGATAACTTGTGTCTTTCTAGAAATTTGTCCATTTCATCTATGTTATCTAATTTCTTGCCATACAATTGTTCATAGTATGCCTTTAAAGAAATTTCTCTAAGGTCAGTAGTAATGTCCCCAACTATAACTGCTGAATTGTCTATTTCTCCCTGTAATTCTGTCAGGTTTTCCTTCATGTATCTGGGGGAGGGGGTGTTTTTTGGTATGTATATATTTACAATTGTTATATCTTCCTGAATTAGTGACCCTATTATCATTATAAAATGTTCTCCCTTGTCTCTAGTAATAATTTTTGTCTTAAAGTTTATTTTGATATTAGTATATCAACTCTCTTTTGGTTACTGTTTTCATGATATGTCTTTTTTCATCCTTTTAATTTCAATTTAATTGTGTCTTTGAATTCAAAGCATGTCTCTGGTAGACAGCATATAATTGGATCATGCTTTTTTATCCATTCTTCCAATCTCCTCTGCCTTTTGATTGTAGTGTTTAATCTATTTGAATTTAATGTAATTAGCAAAAAGGTAGGATTTATGTCTGCTATTTTGCTATTTGTTTTCTATATTTCACGTTTTTTTGTTCATCAGTTCCTCCATTACTGCTTTCTTTTGGGTTAAGTGGATTATTTTCTAGCCTACCATTTTGATTACCTTTTTTTAAAAAAATAATTTATTGTTTATTTGTTTATTTTTGGCTGCGTTGGGTCTTCGTTGCTGCACGTAGGCTTTCTCTAGTTGCAGAGAGCGGGGGCTACTCTTCATTGCAGTGCGCAGGCTTCTCATTGTGGTGGCTTCTCTTGTTGCAGAGCACAGGCTCCAGGCATGCAGGCTTCAGTAGTTGTGGCACGTGGGCTTCAGTAGTTGTGGCTCGCGGGCTCTAGAGCACAGGCTCAGTAGTTGTGGCGCGCTGGCTTAGTTGCTCCACGGCATGTGGGATCTTCCCAGACCAACGCTCGAACCTGTGTCCCCTGCATTGGCAGGCGGATTCTTAACCACTGCCACCAGGACAGTCCCCCTTGTTTCTTTTATATTTTCAGTTATTTTCTTAGTGGCTTTTGGGGATTGCAATTAGTATATTAGTTTATAAAAACCAACTTAAATTAATACCAAATTAATTTCAATATTATTTAAGAACTTTGCCCCAAGAATGCTCCATTCTCTCCCCACTCCTTTATGCTGTTATTGTCTTACAAATTACATCTTTATACATTGTATGTCATCAACACAGATTTGTCCTGATTACTTTACACAGTTGTCTTTTAAATCAGAAAGGTGGGGGACGGGGTGGGGGTACTTCCCTGGTGGTCCAGTGGCTAAGACTCTGTGCTCCAAATGCAGGGTGTCCGGGTTCAATCCCTGGCCAGGGAACTAGATCCCACATGCCGCAAGTAAAGACCCCGCGTGCCTCAACTAAGACCTGACGAAGCCAAATAAATAAATAAATATTAAATCAGAAAGGGAGGAATAGGAATGTGGTGTATGGCCTAAAATTAATATTATGCATTGCCTTGACATATGGTAAAATCGAGAATGCCTCAAATGACCTAACTGCAAATTCCCCTCCTCATTCTCCTTCCACAGATAATGTCCTCTAGCCAAACAACCATCTTCATTATGGAGACCAGGCATAGTTTCTGCTTATCCCTGAGTAGTGGGCTCCAGTTCCCTGCCAGCCCAGAGAATTATTTAAACAAACCAGTCACATCTTCCCACAGGAACCAGGGGTTACTCCATCCTCTTTTTTTTTGGCTGTGCCACTCAGGATCTTAGTTCCCTGACCAGGGATTGAACCTGTGTCCTCCGCAGTGAAAGCACTGAGTCTTAACCACTGGACCGCCAGGGAATATTCCATCCTCTTGAAACTACAAAGCCTGCCTCCCACACCCCTGGTTGTTCACTCTGTTCCCAAGCGCAAACCGCTTGTGGCTCTGTGTGACAGGCAGTGTCCTCCTCCTTCAGGCTGTAAATATATGTGATGAATAAACTGCTGTCTATTTCAACTGTCCAGTGTTGGGTGTTGTGTGTTTGGTCATCCCCATAACCCTAGGGCAGTATCCCTCCCTCAACAATGTGGTGAAGAGGCGGTGATCAACACAACTGGCGTCATGAACAGGATGGACCAACCATGACCAAGGACACTGGGTCAGCTTTAATTAACTGTTCACGGCTAATTAACTGGTTCCGTGATATGGCAAATACTGTCTGGGACAGAACTGACAATTGCCAGTGGACTTGTGCTTTGGCTTGCAAGGCAATGTGTTGTCTTTGCTGGGTATTATCATCTATTCCTACTCTGAAGGCTCTAATCCTCAAGATAAGAATGGTTGCTAATTGACTATATCCCATCATGGTATGCTGTTGGTTTGGGCCCGTGTTTGGCAGGTGGTCTCTGAGACTCCTGCCTGTAAAGGCAGCACACACAGCATCTTGACCAGTTGGCACTTGAGTCACAGTCACCAGCAGTGAGGCTATAGCTCTGTGGTCACAGTATCTAGCCTGGTTACTGTCACTAGCTGCTTGGGCAGCCATAACATACCTTGTTCATGATTGTGCGCTGCCAGGATGGGCCCAGGGACACTTCTTTGTGAGGTTCGTGGAAAGGAAGGAGACCATCACCCTGGGGAGAATTAAGTTGACTATTAGTTGCCTAATAGTCATTGTTATTCAGGCAAGGGTAGCATTTTCACTTCTCTCTATACTGCTGCTTCCCTTGCTACTGTTGTGTATGCTCTCCTGACCCCCAAAGGTATTGAGGTGCATATCCATGGTGGCCCACGGTCCAGGCACCGATGATAAAAAGAAAATGGAAAGGAGTATTTCATACTTAATTGCTGTCCCAATCCATAACCCCTAGCCAATGTGTCTGGGCTTTACCTAACATTGCTGCTTACAAGCACGCCAAAAGTCCTAATCTTGCAATCACGGGGCTTGATGAATCCCATCCAGGCCATAGACAAAATGATCTTACTGGATGTGGACTCAGCTCAGGGAAGGTTGACTGGAATTCCTTGGAGGAGAAGGCAGCTGCCTATGAAGTGGGCCCCAGGGCCCTGAACCTTTCCCTATAACCACCAAGAAGGTCCACATCACAGGTGATTGGGTAGAGACAGAAACTGAAAGCAGCAGCTTTACATGGCTAGAAATCTAAATTGTTATGAGGGAACTTTTAGAAAAAGAAAAGAGAGGGGGAAAGGGAAGTCCCTGTAGGGGAAAGAGTGGGGCTGTAGCAGAATTGTGGACCCAATGATCTTCTGTTACACCACTCTGCTGCTTACACCTCCATTGCAACAAAGAGCTCAATTCTCAGGGTTGCAGAAAAAAAATTAAATTGAAACAAAGGTCCACAATTTAACACAACTGGAAATACAAAATTTACTAAAATAATTTATACAGCAAAAAAGACAAAAGGGCACTTTTACACCTTTACAACATAGGTTCTGAATTCACTTCAACACTTGCAGTTGAAATGCACCAATTGGCAAACGTTCGTGGACTAATACTGGGGTTCAAATCACAGTTATACCCGGGGACCTGTTAAATTTAAACAAGGTACCCTCTATAATCTTAAGGGAATTACTGACTGTAAAATATAGGACAAATAGGTATGCCTCACCTTAACCATCAGAATTACTATTTTGCCTAAATTCTCCATGGTCATTGCACCCATTATCCTAAAATATCCTGTAGTGGGCATGGACACTCTGACCCATGAGTAATAAATTAAAATTAAATAAAGTTTTGGCACTTACAAATTTCTTTGACTAAGTGAGGTGCCATGGATTCCCCAGTTCAAATAGTTAATGTGACCTAATGTAACCTAAAATAGGGCCTTCAAGGATTAGAACTTACCATATGTAAGACTGAAGTAGTGAAGGGGTGATTATCTCCACTGCTCCTTCACTTGACATCCCAATTTGGCCTGTTCTTCATCCACTACGGCCCCCATATCCAATGCCCAATATTATTGGAATTACCGACTCCATCCACTCGGCAACTATTTTGCTTTTATAGATTTGGATAATATATTCTGTTCAGTATCTACTTCAATACCTTTTCAACTGTTGTTTGGCTTCACCTCCGAAAGGATACATACACCTTTACTAGGCTACTCATGGGGTACCTCAGCAGCCTTGCCATCACACGAAAGATCCTAACTGCAACCACCTTTCTCTAGGAATACAGGTATGACATTACCTTGATGACGTCCTCCTCCAAGGAGATTCATTTAACACATTTATTAAGGATATACAAATACTCACAAAGGAGCTCATAAAAGGGGATAGACTATTGCTCCACACACAGTGCAAGGCCCCACTACCTCTGTTACAATCCTGAAAATTCTATAGTAAACTGAGAGCTGCTCCATCTCTGACACTGTCAGGAAACAGTTATTGACCCTTTAAGTGCCCACAATGTTTATACAAGTCCAATATCTCTGAGTATTTCTCTTTTTTTTAACATCTTTATTGGGGTATAATTGCTTTACAATGGTGTGTTAGTTTCTGCTTTATAACAAAGTGAATCAGTTATACATATACATATGTTCCCATAGCTCTTCCCTCTTGCGTCTCCCTCCCTCCCACCCTCCCTATCCCACCCCTCCAGGCGGTCACAAAGCACCGAGCTGATCTCCCTTTGGGGTTCTGGAGGCACCATATTCTTCATTTACAAATTTTATTTTACCTCACTGATGCTGCTACTTGCAAACTGACCCATCTTGAATGGGGCCTTCTCCAACAGAAAGCTCTAGAATCTGTCAAATTGAAATCAACAAGCACTTCTGTTAGTGCCCTCAGAGACTCCTTCATTGTAGCTTCAGCAGCCTCCTTTCATACCTCCTGGAATCTCTAGGCCACCTACAATGACCTAGTTGTCCCTAGGCTTCTGATGTAAGAAATTGCCCTTCATAGGCCTGCACTATATACCATCAGGGCAGCAACTGATGGCCACATATCGAGATCCCCTGAAAACTGAGCTTCTCACAGTCCCTGAGCCTGTGACCTTTTATACCTAGCGGCTCATTATGCCTTGGGTCTTGGAAGCAGCACCCCACAAGCACATCACAGCTAATGAGGCCTCCTTGACACAGGATGGAATTGAACCTGGGCCCTCTAGTGGATCCTAGCTACAGGAGGCATGGCCTCCTCTATCCTCAGTCCTTTGCCAGAGGTCATGAGGCTGGAGGAGGTCAAGCCTCTCCCTTGGCTACCTGGGGACTCCCTTAGGATCAACTGAGTGACTAATAATGGGAGTTCATACACTTTATGGGTGGCATCGCACCGTCATACCTGATTGAGTTCAGTAGAATGTTGCTGTTTTTCATCCCTTAACCAGAATGTCTCTGAAAAGGATGGCACACAAGAGTCAGCACAATTGGCCACACTTCAGGTAGTCATTTTAACAGTGGATGCCCTAGCCAAAAATTAGTCTCATCTGCACATTTTTACAAACTCTCGGGCCATTGCCTAAGAGTTGCCCCCTTTGGGGTAAAAACTCTGGGAATCTCTTGCCTCATAGATACCCAAAATATAAATCAAGGTCACACATGTGTTGACATATACTAAGGCCACAATACAAGTTCTTACCAGGATACTTCTTATCTCCTTTGGAGTTGTAGATATAACTGATCATGACAAAGGTACTCATTTCACTTTTCAAAATACACAATGCTGGCTCTTAAAGAAGACATTCAGCAGAACTTCCACCTCTCCAATAGGGCACAGGGAGTTGGTTTAATTGAAAGGCAAACTGAGCTCCTCAGAGAATTCTTATTTAAGTTACAGAGTGGCAAATGGACCCCCCACTGGGTGTCACTATTGCCACAGGCATTGATTAGTCTAAATTCATGCCCCCTGGGGACAGGTACTCCCTGCACCAATGCCACACAGGTCCCTCCAATGTGTTTATTGGCCACAAAGGGGTCACCTCTAAAATTACTATTTTTTGATGATCACCTCACCACGTGGCCCTCTTTCTCCTGGTCAAGCTCCTCCTTCACTTCCTAGGGAGGCACTTCTACTCCCTAAAAGTCTCAATCACAACCAAGATTTAAAGTGATATCAAGACCTTCAAGAGGTCAGCTGCAATGTAAATCTTAAAATTAAGTGCTGCCTTGACAGCTGGTAAAATCAGGAGGGCCTCAAATAGCCTAACTCCAAGTTCCTCTCCTCACTCTGCTTGTATGAATGATAAAGTCCCCCAGCCAAAAAATTCTCCTTATCATGGGGATCAGGCAAGTTCTTACTTAACCCTGAGTAGCATGTCAGCCCATGGAATTATTCAAACAGGCCAATCACATCCTTCTGTGGAAACCAAGGGTCATCTCATATTCTTTTTTTTTTTTTTTTTTTTTTTTTGCGGTACGCGGGCCTCTCACTGTTGTGGCCTCTCCCGTTGCGGAGCACAGGCTCCGGACGCACAGGCTCAGTGGCCATGGCTCACGGGCCCAGCCACTCCGCGGCACGTGGGATCTTCCCGGACCGGGGCACGAACCCTCGTCCCCTACATCGGCAGGCGGACTCTCAACCACTGCGCCACCAGGGAAGCCCTATATTCTTGATACTATAAAGTCTGACTCCTTCAGACCCTGTTTGTTCACCCTGTTCCCAAGTGCAACCCCCTTGTGGCCCTGCATGGCATGTGGTGTCTTCCTCCCCTGGACTGTGAGTATAAACTAATAAACTGCTATCCATCTCACCTGTCCTAGCCATCCCCATAACCCTAGAATGGGGAATCCATCCTTCACCAATGGGGTGAAGAGGAGGTGATCAAAACAAGGAATTATAAAGAAAAAATACATTCATATTGTCTCATACTTACCTATGTAATTATTTAACAGTTTATTTTTTCATGTGAATTCAAGTTGCTATCTAGTGTCCTTTCATTTAAGCCCGAAAATATCACTTCAGTATTTCTTGTGGGGCAGATCTGCCAGCAATAACTCCTCTTAGTTTTTGTTTATCTGGGGATGTCTTAATTTCTCCTTCATTTCTGAAGAAAAGTTTTGCTGGATATAGAATTCTTAGGTTGACAGTCTTCTTCCTTCAGCACTTTTAACGTGTCATCTTACTGCATTCTGGCCTCCATTGTTTCTGATGAGAAATTAGCTGTTAATCTATTGAGTAACTCTTGTATCTAATGAGTCACTTCTCTCTTGCTGCTTTCAAGATGATCTTTTTTTTAAATAAATTTATTTATTTTTGGTTGTGTTGGGTCTTCATTGCTGTGCGTGGGTTTCCTCTAGTTGCGCTGAGCGGGGGCTACTCTTCGTTGTGGTGCACGGGCTTCTCATTGTGGTGGCTTCTCTTGTTGCAGAGCATGGGCTCTAGGCGTGCAGGCTTCAGTAGTTGTGGTGCACCGGCTTAATTGCTCTGCAACATGTGGGATCTTCCTGAACCAGGGCTCGAACCCCATGTCCCCCGCACTGGTAGGAGGACTCTCAACCACTGCACCACCAGGGAAGCCCAGATGATCTCTTTTTGCTTTGTCTTTTGACAATTTGATTATGATGTGTCTAGGTGTGGATCTTTTTACATTTATCCTACTTGGATTCATTTAGTTCCTCAGATGTGTAGATTCATGTTTTCTTTTTTTAAAATGAAATTTGGGAAGCTTTCTGACATTATTTCTTCAAATATACTTTTTTCCCATTCTTTCTCTCTTTTCGTTCTGGGTCACCCATTGTATGCTTCACTGTGTCCAAGAGGTTTCAGAGGCTCTGTTCATTTTTCTTTTCTTCTTTCTGCTCCTCAGATTAAAAAATAATCTCAATTTACCTATCTTCAAGTTCATTAATTCTTTCTTCTGCCTGCTAATTCTGTTGTCAAGTCCCTCTAGTGAATTTTTCATTTCAGTTATTGTACTTTTCAACTCCATAATTTCTATTCCATTCATTTTATAATTTCTATCTCTTTGTTGATAATTGCTATTTGATGAGACATCATTTTCATACTTTGCTTTAGTTTCAGTAGACTCGAGTTCCTTTATTTCAGCATATTTAAAACAACTCATTTAAAGTTTTTGTCTGGTAATTCCAGTATCTGGACTTTCTCAGGAACAGTTCTTATTGACTTCTTTTTCCCCCTGTGTATGAGCCTATCTTTCTTGTTTCTTTGCATGCCTTATACTGTTTTGTTTTGTTTTGTTTTGTTTGAAAAATATAACGTGGCAACTCTTGAAATTAGATGCTCTCTTATGCCCAGGGTGTTTTATGTTTTGTTTTGTTTTTCTGTTTGTCTTTGTTGCTGTTTGTTTGGTTAATGATTTTTCTGAAGTAATTCTGTAAAGTTTGTATTCTTTGTCATGTGTGACCACTGAAGTTTTCGCTTGGTTGGCTTACTGATCAGCTAATGATTAGACAGAGATTTCCTTAAATGCCTGGAATCAATGTCTCCCAGTATTTATTGAGGGGCTCTGTGTTCACTTTGGGGCTTTCAACACTGAGCCAGATAATTTGAAACTCTGTCTTAGCTGCATTTCCTGATTATGTAGAACCTCAAAATCAGCCAGAGGTGAGAGCTTTGGGCCTCCTCAGGTTTTTCCTAAGCATGCACATAGCCCAACACATGTGTGTGGCCTTCTAGATTCCCAGGAATTTGTCCGAGCTTGTCAAAACCCCTATGGATCTTTCATTTCCCTGCTTTTCCTTTTAAGCTTTTTGGTTAGCCTATTGTGTCCCAATTATTATCCATTGCATCTAGCAGCAATGACGTTAAATAATGGGCACTTATTATTTTCAGTAAACACCCTCCGGGACAAGGCTGTTCACACTGGGTGAACTCTGAGTCAGGTCAAATAAAGACAAGTCTTGTGAGTGGGATCTTCCAGGGAAATGTCAGACAGGTCAGATGATAAGTATATGGGTATAGCACTTTGAAGGCGCTCTAACCTCATTTTGCCTCCCCCAGTGGCTGCCAGGCTCTTGGTTTTCTACATGATTGTGGGTTGTCAGTTTTAAAGGTTACTGCAGAGCTGGAGAGAAGGGGATGGGCATAGAGCAATGCCACTAAGCTTGCTGTTCTTATCACAACTTAGCTGCTTTTCTTCAGTAAATGCTGATTCCTGCAAGCATTTTGTTAATTCCCAGAGGCCTAAAAAAATTGATTGTGACCATTATCACCAGTGTTCTCATTGCTTCTGTGGAAGAGAGTATTTTCTGTGGTCCTTACTACATCATTATTGCTGACATCATTCTAATTAATTCAATTTTGAACATTTTGAGTTTGAGATATCTGTAGGATATCTAGGTACAGATATCCAGTAGGAAGCTGAGTATATAAATCTGAAGACTGGGAGGGTCAGTCTGGTATAGAGATAAATATGTGGAAATTGTCAGAATAGTTTAAAACACTGGAGGGGGTGAAATCACTCAGGAAGAATTTGTATGATATAAAGAATAGAAGTTTTAGGAAAGAACTGTAAAGAACAGCAATATTTAAGGGTCATTTTGAGACCCAGAAGATTGAGAAGGCACAAGAGAGGTAACAGAAACCAGAAAAACTTGGATTTATGAATGCATTTTTCCTTGGCCATGCCCTCTGTGGTTTGAAATCCAGCATAGTTCCCATCTTGTTTTTTGCCAACATAGACTATCCTGTGTGTCCACCTAGCCTTGGACCAGCAGGATGCTTAGAACTGCTCCATCCTCCACTCAGGGACATAGACCTCAGGTCATTTATCAGGTCTACCAGCCCTCAGTTTGTCTCCTTCACTGGTCTTTTTAACTGCTGCTCAAATTCTGTCTCCTCCATGAAGCCCAATATGAATTAAAGAAGAAGCAATGTGTATCCTTGATGCTGACTCCCTGAAGTTTAAAAAATTTTTTCACCACTATCTATGTCTATGTCTATATCTATACCAATTTTTTCTTTTTCAGAGTTGTTTTGGACATTTAGGTCCCCTTTGCATTTTCATATAAATTTTAGAATCAGCTTATCACTTTCTGAAAAAAAAAAGCTGCTGTGATTTCGATTGGGATTGTGCTGAATCTACAGATCAAGTTGGAAAGAAATGACATTTTAAGAATATTGAGTCTTCTAATTCAGTAATACTTTATATCTCACGATTTACTTAGGTTTTCTTTTATTTCTCTCAGTAATGTTTTACACTTCTAAGTGCACAGATCTTCCACATCTTTTGTCTGCTCATTATGTCAAAATCATATATTTGATATTATTGTAAGTAGCATTGTTTTTAATTTCAATTTTAGGATCTTCAAGGCTAGTATACAGAAATACCATTGATTTTTTAAAAAATAAGTTTATTTTATTTATTTATTTTTGGCTGTGTTGGGTCTTCTTTGCTGTGCGCGGGCTTTCTCTAGTTGCAGTGAGCAGGGGCTACTCTTTATTGCAGTGCACGGACTTACTGAGGTGGCTTCTCTTGTTGTGGAGCACAGGCTGTAGGTGCATGGCCTTCAGTAGTTGTGGCACATGGGCTCAGTGGTTGTGGCTCGAGGGCTGTAGAGCGCAGGCTCAGTAGTTGTGGCACACTGGATTAATTGCTCTGTGGCATGTGGGATCTTCCCGGACCAGGGCTCGAACCCGTGTCCGCTGCATTGGCGGGTGGATTCTTAACCACTGCACCACCAGGGAAACCCAATACCATTGATATTTTAAAAAATTTTTTGTTGGAGTATAGTTGATTTACAATGTTTTGTCAGTTTCTGCTGTACAGCAAGGTGATTCAGTTATACATATGCATATATTCACTCTTTTTTAGATTCTTTTCCCATACAGGTTATTACAGAGTATTAAGTAGAGTTCCCTGTGCTATACAGTAGGTCCTTATTAGTTATCTATTTTATATGTAGTAGTGTGTATATGTCAATCCCAATCTCCCAATTTATCCTTCCCCCACTTTCCCCCTGGGTAACCATAAATTTGTTTTCTACATCTGTGACTGTTTCTGTTTTGTAAATAGGTTCATTTACACCATTTTTAAGGTTCCACATATAATATCATATGATAGTCCACATAATATCATATGATATTTGTCTTTCTCTGTCTGACTTCACTTAGTGTGATAATCTCTAGGTCCATCCATGTTGCTGCAAGTGGCATCATTTTGTTCTTTTTTATAGCTGATAATATTCTATTGTATGTATGTATCACATCTTCTTTATCCATTCCTCTGTTGATGGACATTTAGGTTGCTTCCATGTCCTGGGTATTGTAAATAGTGGTGCAATGAGCATTGGGGTTCATGTATCTTTTCGAATTATGAATACCATTGATTTTCGTATATTGACTTCATATTCTGCAAACTTGTTACTCACTTATTAGCTGTAATAACAATTCTTTGTAGATTCCTTAAGATTTTCTACACAGATCATCATGTTGCCTGTGAATAAAAAGTTGTACCTCTTCCTCCAACCTGTATGCCTTTTTTTTCCCTTTTTCTTGCCTTATTACATGACTTAGAATCTTTGATACAATGTTGAATAGAAGTGGTGAGAGCAGACATACTTGCTTTGTTATCTTAAGAGGAAATAATTCATTTTTTCATGATTAATTATGATGTTAACTATAGGCCCTCCATAGTTGCTTTCATTAAGTTGAGGAAGTTCTCCTCTCTTCTTAGTTTCTGAGAGATTTTATCAGGAATGGATGATGGATTATGTCAAAGCTTTTTTTCTGCATTAGTCTGTTAATGTGGGGAATTAAAGTGATTGATTTTCAAATGTTAAACCAACTTTTGATTCTTGGGAGAAATAATAATTTAGTGATGGTTTATTATCCTTTTTATATATTGCTGGACTCCGTTTGCTAAAATCTTATTTGACGTTTTTGTGTCTATGTTCCTGAAGGGTCTAGGGTCCTGAAGATGGTCTGCACTTCGCTTTTTTATGTCTTTCTATGATTATGGTATCAGGGTAATGCTGGAATAGAGTTTTGGTGTTTTGTTTTGTTCTGTTTTGTTGGGTTCCATGACCTGGCTACTGTAAATAGTGCTGCATTGAACATTGGGGTGCATGTGTCTTTTTTTTTTGAATTTCACTCTAGGTTCATTTTAGTTTTATTCTGCTTGGTATACATTGTGTTTCCTATATCTATGGATTCAGATATTTTCACCAGTTTTGGAGAATTTGCAGCCATCACCTCTTTAAGTATTATCTCTCCTCAGCTCTTTCAATTTGCTCTTTCTGAAATTCCAATAAGATGTATATTGGACTTTCATACCATCTTCTATCTCTTTTAATTTCTTTCATATTTATCATCTCCTTGTTTCTCTGTGCTACATTCTGAGTTACATCAAAACTCTATTCTATTACTCAACCAGGCTACCAGAGATTAATAGATCTGAAAAGTAGCCAGAGGCACTTATCACACAAAAAAAGAAAATTTATGTTCACACAAAAACCAGTTCCTGGATGTTCATGGCAACTTTTGGGCAAAATATGGTATTGGTTAGATGTCTTTCAATGGGAGAATGGTGAAAGTGCTGTATGTACATACCATGGAATACTACTCATCAATAAAGAGGAACAAACTATTGGTACCCACAACAACTTGGATGAATTTCCAGGGAATTATGCTGAGTGACAAAAGCCAATCCCCCAAAGTTACATACTGTATGAGTACATTTATATAACATTCTTGAAATGACAGCATTATAAAAATGAGGAACAGATTGGTGTTTTCCAAAGATTAGAGACAGGAGAAGGGGGTAGGAGGGAGATGGGTGTGTTATAAAGGGGCAAGATGAAGGATTCTTGTGGTGTTGGAACTGTTTATTGTCTTGACCGTGGTGGTGGATACACAAACCTGTATGGGTGATAAAATTGCATAGAAGTTAATATACATTCACACAGACATACACACAAAAATGAATGTGAGTAAAACTGGGGAAATCTGAATAAGATCAGTGGATATTAATATCCTGGTTGTGATATCATACTATTGTTTTTGCAAAATGTTACCACTGGAAAACTTGGCAAAGTATACAAGGTATGTCTTTGTATGACTATTTACAACTGTATGTAAATCTAAAATTCTATCAATACAATTTTTAATTTTAAAAAAGTAGCCAGAGAGAAAATACAGATCCCCCACAAAGGAAAGACAGACTGCCAGCAGACTTCTCAATAGCAGCAATGAAAATCAGAAGATAGCGCAATGAGGGACTTCCCTGGTGGTACAGTAGTTAAGAATCCACCTGCCAATGCAGGGGACACAGTTCGATCCCTGGTCTGGGAAGATCCCACATGCTGCGGAGCAACTAAGCCTGTGCGCCACAACTACTGAAGCCCACGCACCTAGAGCCTGAGCTTCGCAACAAGAGAAGCCACCGCAATGAGAAGCCCACGCACCACAACAAAGAATAGCCCCCACTCACTGCAGCTAGAGAATGCCCGTGTGCAGCAACGAAGACCCAATGCTGCCAAAAGTAAATAAATAAATAAATAATAATAAAAAGAAGATAATGCAATGATATCCTCATGGGGCTGGCAAAAGTCTGTCAGTTCTGAATTAATACCCAGGAAAAATGATCTTTTGTGTGTGATGGTGAAATAAAGGCATTTTCAGATAAAAACTTAGAGAGTTTAGTAAAGGATGTACATCAAGAAAAAAAAATGATATCAAAAAGAAGGTCTAAATCACAAAAAGAAATAGTGAGAAAGAATTGGTGATCATGTGGGTAAATCCACAACAAACAAGGCAAAACAGTAGTGTATAATTGGTAATATTTTAAAAAATAATACAATGAAAATACTAAGCAATAATTGCATGAAAATAATTAGAGGTTTAGCAAGGTTGCTGGATACAAAATCAATATACGAAAGTCATTTGCTTTACTCTACTTTTGCTAAATAATACAGCCATTTTAGGGGCTGGGAGTGGAGGGAGAACTAACCCAAGAAACTTTTGAACACAATATTTTGACTATATAACCTAGACTTAAAAGCAAAATAATTGTAAACATAGTGTACTCTAGGTAGTGGGTATGTTTTTTGCAGTGGTATGGGTTAAAAATTCTGGAGCTGCTTTATGTGTGCTGTCTCCTTCCTTTACTATCCATCCTAAATTCCTCTCACCCTCAGATACCACCTCTGCTAGTCCTGGTGGCTTACTTGGTGTTGTCAGTAAAACCCTCATTACTGCGAAATCTGAGCCCTTGGCAACCATACACACCTCGGTTTGGGGTTGCTGCACTTGTCCATTCACAGTTAAAATGCAGCAAGGCAAAGGAGTACCAGGAGTCGTCCAAATGGATTATGTAAGCTCCATTCATATTTCATCTTGTCCCCATTTTGTAACAGCAGCCCACTGGGACTTGGCATAAACTCTACAATGCATATTTTCTCACCCCTTATTCTTCCCACTCCATAGGGTCTGCTGGATCATATGGTTTGAGCAGCAGCGCTGCTTTTACTTCCTGGATCTGTTGAAAAGAGCCCTTTCCTGCTCTGTGACTTATTCAAAGGCGGTAGATTTCCATGTCTCCAGGTATATGAGTGGATCGGTGTTCTTAAGTATGGAATGGTTTGCTCTAAAAGCCAAACAGTTCTTCCTGGTACTGTGCTTTTCTTCTTTGTAGTAGGCATTATAAGATGCCACAATTTGTCTTTTACTTTGGCAGGGATTTTCCTGCATGCTCCTAACCACTGGATCCTTAAAAAAACTTCATTAAATCTTTATAGGTTTTATCTCCTACAATGTGGAGCACATGTGTCTTACCAAGGCCTCCAGAGCCCTAGCCATCTGCTGCTGTCCTGCTCAATCAGCATGATGCGGTCATCGATGTAATGGATAAATGTGATGTTTTTGTGGCTGTTCAGAGAGGCCAGATCTCTTTGAACTATATTATAACAGAAGGGAGAAGAAGTAACATATCCCTGGACAAAATTTTAAATGAATATTGTTATACATTCCACATAAATGTGAACTCGTTCTGATCCTCTCTCTTGTTTGGAATAGCAAAGAACATATTTGCCAAATCAGTGGCCATATATCATGTACCTACAAGCCAAATTAATATGCTCTAGTAAAGATACCATGACCGGCATAGAAGCTGAGATTGGCTACTACTTGCTTAAACTTTCGGTCATTTCCAGTCATCTTTCAAGTTCTACTCATTTCTGCAGGGTCTATACTGGTGTATGTGTGAAATGGGGAACACCATCCCTTCATGCTTGAGATCCTTAAGGTAGCACCAATCTCTGCCATACCCCATCCTGGGGCAGGGGATGGAATACTGATTTTTATTTATTATCTTGACTGTCAGCTGCGGCTTTAGAAACTTCAACCTGGCCTTTCCGCTACTGTAGCTCTTACACCACAAGACAAAGACCCAATGTGAAAGTTACTCCAGCTGTCGAGTATGCCAATCCCAGTGAAGACACAGTGACCAGGGAAATGAGCACCTAGTACATGTAAAGACCTAGTGGACCTTCTGTAAGGTGTCTTTTTGCCAGGACTCTATTTATTATCTGGTCTCCCTATAATCCACTCTCTAAAGGGAGCCATGATGACACTTTCAGTCTCTGGGTATCAATGTCCAGTATTCCTCTAAATGTCTTCCCTTTCCCCAATGTACAGTCACCCAAATAAACGGCAATAGGTCCCTTTGGGGAAGAACTGGGGTTAGTATTATGGTCTGTAATTGCCATAGTGATTTAGGGTCCTTCCTCCTGGGGACCTGGCCACCTTTTCAGCCAGTGGGTTCTAGGTCTGAAAACTGAGTCAGGTTTAGGAACTTGGCAAGGGATCATGGTTTTCTCAGACTGCTGCTCATTCATTGCGGATATATATATGTGAATGAGTACTCAGCTTCCTAGTAATGCTACTGCCTGTCTCACTAGCACTTTCCTCATGGCCTTGCTGAACAGTGAGCCCTTGCATGGAACATAGTCTCCAGTGGGTCTTTTGGTCTCACATAATATATACACTGCAGCATGCCTACTTCCTTGTGCCTTTTAATCCCTTCCTCCACTGTCTCCCGTAGCAACTCAGGCATTTTCACCACACTCAGTGTGGGTCACCACGTTGCCCAGGCTCCTAGGAGTCACCCTAGCAGCAAATGTGCATCTTTCTCCTAGGGTCCTGGCTGGAGTATTGCCTCAATCCGTTCAGGCTGCTATAACAAAATACTACAGACTGGGTATCTTATAAACAATAGAAATTTATTACTCACAGTTCTGGAGGCTGGGAAGTCCAAGATCAAGGCGCCAACATGGTCGTGTCCTGGTGAGCGCCCTCTTCCTAGCTCACAGCCAGCACCTTCCCACTGTGTACTCACTTTGCAGAAGGGGCTAGGGAGCTCTGTGGGGTCTAATCCCATTCATGAGGGCTGCACCCTCATGACCCAAGTACCTCCCTAAGGCTCCACCTACTAATACCATCACCTTTGGGGGTTAAGATGTCAACATATGAATTTGAGGGGAACACAAACATTCAGACTACAGCATTCCACCCCAGCCCTCCAAAATTAATGTCCTTCTTGCATGCAAATACATCCATTCCATCCCAACAGCTCCAAAAGACAACTCGTTTCAGCATCAACTTAAGTCTAAAGTCCAAAGTCTCATTTAAATAGCATCTAATTGTTTCCCAAAGGCGCATGATGGAGCGAAAATCTGGTATACAACTGTTTCTCCAAATGTAAACTCTTTTGTTATTGGAGAATCTCTAAGAGATCTCTCAGATCCTTGGTTTCTCTCTCTTTTAAATGACAGGATTGGGTTATACCTAGGCTGCCCAATACAGAAGCTACTGTGGTTACTGGGGACTGGAAATGAAGCTATCCCGAATCGAGATGCTCTGTGAGTGTGAAACAGACCAGATTTTGAAGACTTAGTACAAAAAAAACAGGAATATAAACTATCTCATAAATATTTTGATATTGATTACAATGATAATACCACATAGGCTAAATAAAATACATTATTCAAATTAAAATAAATAAATAAAATAAATAGCATCTAAAACCAGATATGGATGAGACTCAAGGTATGATTCATTCTGAGGCAAATTCCCTTCCAGCTGTGAACCTGTGGAATCAAACAAGTTATGTGCTTCCAAAATGCAATGGTGGGACCAGCATAGAGCAGACGTTCCCATTCCAAAAGGGAGAAATAGGAGAGAAGAAAGGGGTGGCAGGTTCCAAGCAAGTCGAAACTCCAAGGCAAACAATATTAAATCTAAGGCTTGAGAATAATCTTCTTTAACGTAACTCTTTGCCCTCTGGGGCAGAGGTCCTGCTTTCTGGACACATTGGGGTAGGCGTCCTGCCTTCAGGACACACTGGGACACTCGTCCTTCATGGCTTTGCTGAACTATGTGGCAGCTCTCTCGGGCTGAAATCACATGCTAGTGGCTCTATCAGTCTGGGTCTTGGGGGTGACCCTATCCCCCATGACTCCACTGAGCAGGGGTTTAGCACCCACAGCTCTGAGTGGGAGTCATCTGGCTTGTTGAAACTCTGGAGATGGCCCCCCGCTCTTGAAACCAAGGAGGCAGCCCTGATAATCTCTGAATTGCCTTTGGGTCCTTCTTCTTGTCTTGAAGAATATTGTACTTTTGTAGGTGAATAGCTCTATGGTCCCGTCCTGCAAAATCTAAGAAGTCTAATAACAACTTTCCTTTCATTCTTTCTTGTCTCCTCCTTCAGTTCAAATTGGCTGTTTTCCTGCTGAGGTGGCTGATTAAGTCCACTGCTGACACCCCTACTAATCCCCTTATCAAAGCATCCCTTGGTCATGCTTATTAGTGTTCTCATCTGAATATGCTTTCTCATTTTTTGCCACAGGGATAGGCTGAGAATTTTCCAAACTTTTAATTTCTGTTTTTCTTTTTTTTTTAACATCTTTATTGGGGTATAATTGCTTTACAATGGTGTGTTAGTTTCTGCTTTATAACAAAGTGAATCAGTTATACATATTAATTTCTGTTTTTCTTTTGATTAACAATTTTAAGCCATTTCTCTCTTCTCTCATTTTACTATGAGAATTCAAGAGAAGCCAAGCTGCTCCTTCAACACTTGGCTTGAAATAGCTTCAGCGAAATATCCAATTTTATTGTTCACAAATTCTGTCTTCCACAAAACTCTAAGATATGAACACACTTCAGTGAAGCTCTCTGCCACTTTATAACAAGAATGGCCTTTCCCCCAGTTTCCAGTAAGATGTTCCTCATTTCCATCAAGACTGCATCAGAATGACCTTTACTGTCCATGCCGTGACATACTGTGACCAGGCTGTTTATGACCACTTAGGTATTCTCTAAGAAGATTGAAGCTCTCTCTACACTCTTACCTTCTTCTGCGCCCTTATGCAAATTGCCTTTAATGGTCCATTCATAGCAATGTCGACTTTTTCTAGCACGCACCTCCAAACTCTTCCAGCCTCTACCCATGACCCAGTTCCAAAGCCGCTTTCACATTTTTAGGTATTTGTTACAGCAGCACCCCACCCCAAGTACCAAAATCTGTATTAATAAGGGCTCTCCAGAGAAATATAATCAATAGGCTATATATAGATATATATAAGAAGAAATTTATAGGGATTGACTTACATGGTTATGGAGGCCAGAAGTCCCATGATCTGCTGTCTATAAGCCGGAGACCAGGTAAGTTGGTGCTATAATTTCTTCTGAGTCCAAAGGCCTGAGAACCAGGAGCTCCAATGTCTGAGGGCAGGAAAAATGGACATTCTAGCTCAAGAAGAGAAAAAGGAAATTCGCCCTTCCTTCGCCTTTTAAAATGATGCTTGTCCACATTGGTGAGGGTGGATCTCTTTGTCAGTCTACGGAATTAAATGTTAATCTCTTTCAAAAACACTCGCACGGACACACGCAGAAACCATGTTTTATCAGCTATCTGAGCATCCCTTAGCCCAGTCAAGTTGACACATAAAATGAACTATTACAGGCACAGGGATATCGGCTCGGTGCTTTGTGACCGCCTGGAGAGGTGGGATAGGGAGGGTGGGAGGGAGGGAGATGCAAGAGGGAAGAGATATGGGAACATATGTATATGTATAACTGATTCACTTTGTTATAAAGCAGAAACTAACACACCATTGTAAAGCAATTATACCCCAATAAAGATGTTAAAAAAAATGAACTATTACAATGATTAGATCTTGTAACCCAAGAGAGTACCCCCAGATCAATAAACTCTTCCTTATCCAGTCTTATGACATGGCCCCCTTGATTGAGCACCCTCAAAATCAGGTCCCATGAATACCCTTCTGACTGCTGCTGACACATTCTAGCTAATTTGTGTGGATCCCTTGGGCTATAGGCCCTGTCCTCTCCTATCAGGCCCATGTTGTTTAAAAAGGAATGGGGGACTTCCTTGGTGGTGCAGTGGTTAAGAATCCGCCTGCCAATGCATGGGACATGGGTTTGAGCCCTGGTCCAGGAAGATCCCACATGCCGCGGACCAACTAAACCCATGCACCACAACTACTGAGCCCGCATGCCACAACTACTGAAGCCCGTGCACCTAGATCCAGTGCCCCGCAGCAAGAGAAGCCACCACAATGAGAAGCCCGTGCACCTCAAAGAAGAGTAGCCCCTGCTCGCCACAACTAGAGAAAGCCCGTGCACAGCAACGAAGACCCAGTGCAGCCAAAAATAAATTAATTTCCAAAAAACAATGTGGATAAAATTTGTATTAAAAAAAAGAAGAATGAATGGGCCATCTGTGCAGGTTCTGAGGGTGCAGAGGGGCCTGGGGTAGTGGTGTCAGATAATTGACAGGATGCCCAGTTAAATTAGAATTTCAGATAAATAAATAAAATTTTAGTATAAGTATGTCCCATGCAATATTTTAATTTTTGTTATATTTTTATTTGCTAAATCTGGCAATGCTAGTCTGGGGAGCTGCTATGATCTGAATGATTGTGTCCCCCCTAAATTCGTATGTTGAAATCCTAATGCCCAATGTGATGGTATTAGAAGGTGGGGCCTTTGGGAGGCGATTAGGTCATGAGGGTGGAGCCTTCATGAATGGGATTAGTGCTCTTATAAAAGAGACCCCAAAGAGCTCGCTAGCCCCTTCCACCATGTGAGGACACAGAGAGAGGTCTGAGACCTGGGAAGAGGGCCCTCATCCAACCATGCTGGCACCCCGATCTCAGACTTCCAGCCTCCAGAACTGTGAACAATAAATTTCTGTTGTTTATAAGTCACCCAGTCTGTGGTATTTTGTTATAGTAGCCCAAACGGACTAAGGGAGATGTCAAAATGTTCAGGGTCACTCATCAACATGTGTCCCAAGTTTTCCCAACCAAGACTCTGATTTTAACAAAATAGACTTGCCTCCACCAAACAGTCATCTTCGAAGCTGGATTCGAAGTTTTAAACCTGGATTAAAGAACCTGGATTCTTTAAAATCCTGAGTTTGGTCTTGAGATTTTTTTTCTGTTCTTCCACCGCAGAAGATAAGAGCTTCGGTGTAAGCTACCAAAGAGACACTCTGGATTTCACAGTATTTGTTTGTTAACGGCCCTCACCTTTTCATTAGCCTTCTGTAGGTATCAATGCAACTAAATGACAGCTGGCAAATCTCATTGTCTTTGTAGGATTCCCTCTTCTCCCCTCCCACCCGCCACCCTGCACCAACCCATTTCCCAAAAGCCTGAATCATTGCACTGACAAGGCATTCCCTTCCACAGAACATTTCCCCAAGACACTGCTTGTGAAAGTTTTAGCAAGTGCGCCACCATCTGGTGCCTGGGACAATCCATACCCCACATACCACTGGGGATGGGGTCTATGGTGACAGCCTGCTAGTGAGTAATCCCATCCCCCAAATACCATTTTACTGCCTGGTTTCTTGGATCACTCCTGGTAGTAGATGTGTTAGTTTAGGTCCTCTGGTAAGGAGACACTGAATTGGAGTACAAAGTGCAAGAGGTTTATTGGAGGGTAATGTTTGAAAGGAAGGGAAAGCAGGATTGGGCATGGAGAACCTCAGATCGTGAAAGTTTTGGCATCCTGGATGAAGAGTTCATTAGAGGAATCCCTCAATGGGCAGAAAGGATCAGGCCTTAGTACGCCTCCCATGCTCACTCATTGGCTAGGGGCTGCGTGGGAAGAGCTTGGCTTCTGCTTAAATGCTTTAGCGATCTCAAAGGTTGCTGCACCTTGAGGCTGACATCTAACTGCACTCCTTGCAGCTGGATGGCAAATTCTTTTTGAAAGAATAGCCAAGAGACACAGATGCTTCTTTTCAAAAATGGTGCTGGGACAATTGGGTACCAATATGGAAAAAAGGAAAGAGATTGGACCCTTACTTCAATTAATATCCCAAGATCAGTACAAGTAGATTATACATCTAAATCTGAAGGGCAAAATCATGCTTTTACAATGTAAATGATTATGTTCACAGCTTTGGAAGTTTAAGAACTTCTTAAACAGTACACAAAACTATTAACCATAAAAGAAAAAATTGATACTTTGATTATATTAAAATTAAACTGTTCATTAAAATATACCATGAAGGGGCTTCCCTGGTGGCGCAGTGGTTGAGAGTCCGCCTGCTGATGCAGGGGATGCAGGTTCGTGCCCCGGTCCGAGAAGGTCCCATGTGCCGCGGAGCGGCTGGGTCCGTGAGCCATGGCCGCTGAGCCTGCGTGTCTGGAACCTGTGCTCCACAACAGAAGAGGCCACAACAGTGAGAGGCCCGCGTACTAAAAAAAAAAAAAAAAGATACCATGAAGAAAATTAAAATTGATCCATACAGTAGCAGAAGATATTTGCAATATATATGTAGCAAATAAAGTTCTAGGACTTGGGACATATACAGAACTGCTGGAAAATGATAAGAAAATTTTTTTAATGGGCAAAAAGTCATAAACAGGTTACTTCACAAAAGTAGAAATCCAAATGGCCAATAAACATATGAAAATGTCCTTAACTTTATCAGAGAAATGCAAATTAAAACCATTATGAGATACCACCACACATCTACCAGAATGGCGGCTGGCTTTGTGTTTTTTTTTTTTAATCCTTACAATACCAACTGCTGGCAAGGATATGGAACGACAGAAAGTCTGACACACTGCTAGTGGCAATGTAATTTGATTTAACCATTTTGAAAAAGTTTGGCATTATCTAGCAGATTTGAAACGAATGCATTTTCTGTGACCCAGCAATTCCACTTCTATATATACACCCAACAGAAATTTGTGCATATGTTCATCAAAAGACATGTACAAGAATGTTCTTAGCAGCACTGTCTTAATAGCCCTCACACTTGAATAAGCCAAAATTCAAGCAGTTGAATTTTGACCAACAGTTGAAAGGGTAAAACTGTGATATTTGCAAACAATGGAAAACTATTCAGCAGTGAAAATTAATGAGCTACAGCTACATGCAACAACATGAATGTACCTTACAAACATGACACTGATGGAAACAAGCCAAGAACAAATATAACATACTGTATGACTCCATGTATATAAAGCAGAAAAACAGGGAAAACTAATCTACATTGCTTAGGAACTCATACATAGGTGGTAGAACTATAAAGAATACCAAGGACATGATTAACAAAAGTCAGGATATTGGTTATTTCTTGGAAAAGGAAAAATGGGAGTGATCAGGAAGGGACACACTGGAGGACTTCTATTTTTTTCCAATTTTTTATTATGGAAAATTTCACAGATACAGGAAAAGTTGAAAGAATAATACAAGTAACATTCATGTACCCTCCAGTTAGATATAACAGTTGCTAACATTTTGGCATTTTGCTTTATATCTCTCCGTGTATACTTACATATATTTTTTAGCAGCTTTATTGAAATGTAACTCATATCTCATACAATTCACCCATTTTAAATGTACAACTCAATGGTTTCTAGTATAGTCATGGATATATGCAACCATCAGCATATTCAATTTTAGAACATTTTCATCACCTCAGATGTGAACTTCATACTTTTAGCTATCAATTCCCTATCCTCCCATCCTCCCAGCAAGCACTAATATAATTTCTGGCTCTATAGATTTGCCTATTATGGACATTTGATATAAATGGAATCATATGTGGTTTCTTGTGATTGGCTTCTTTCATTTAGTATCTTAAAGGTTCATACATGTTGTAGCATGTGTCAGTAATTGTATTAGTCTGTTTGGTCTGCTATAACAGAATACTACAACCTGGGAGGTTTAAATAACAAACTTATTTTCTCATAGTTTTGGAGACTGGAAGTCCAAGATCAAGGTGCCACCAGGGTTGGTTTCTGGTGAGACCTCTTCTTGGGTTGCAGATGGCCACATTCTCACTGTGTCCTCACATGGCCTTTCTTCTGTGTGCCTGCAAAGAGAGAGATCTCTGGCATCTCTTCCTCTTCTTACAAGGATGCCATTCCTATGGGATTAAGACCCCACCCTTAGCACCTCATTTAACCTTAATTATCTCCTTAAAGTTTCCAAATTCAGTCACATTGGGGGTTAGGGCTTCAACACATAATTTTTCGGGGGTGGGGTGGGGCATAATTCAGTCTATAACAGCACTTCACTCTTATTTATGGCCATATAATATTCCATTGTATAGATATGTCACATCTTGTTTATCCATTCACCACCAGTTGATGGGCATTTGGGTCGTTTCTACCTTTTACCTATTATGAATAATGCTGCTATATTATAAACAGTTGTATATAAGTTTTTGTATGGACATGTGTGTTCATTTCTCTTGGGTATGTACCTAGGAGTTGAATTGCTGGGTCATGTGGTAACTCTGTGTTTAACCATTAGAAGAACTGCCAGACTGTTTTCTGAAGTGGCTGCATCATTTTACATTCCCACCAGCAGTGTATGAGGGTTATAATTTTATCAAGTCTTTGACAACACTTGTTATTATCTGACCTTTTATTATAGTTATCTTAGTGGGTGTGAATGGCATCTCATTGTGCTTTTAATTTTGCATTTCTCTGATCAATCATGATGTCAAGCATCCTTTTAATGTGCTTATGGGCTATTTGCATTTCTTCTTTGCAGAAATGTTTATTCAAATCCTTTGCCCAATTTTTAATTGGGTTATTTCTCTTGGTATTATCAAGTTGTAAGTGTTCTTTATGAATTCCTTGTTTCGTGTTTCCTTGCATTTCCTGTTTTTGTCTTGTTTTGTATTTACTTACAGTTTATGAAGCTTCCTGGATGTGTAGACAAATGTTTTTCAATAAATCTGTGAAGTTTTTAGCCATTATTTCTTCAAATAATTTTTCTGCTCCTTCCTCTCTTCTGCTTCTAGGAGGTTAGTATTCGGTGGAATGGAGGGCAGTAGCCTCAAGTTTTCTACGCTTGCTTCTCCCAGCACAGAACCACCACCTTACAAGCCAGAACAAGGGTAATGGGGCCCCAGTATTTTCAGCGGTGCCATGCCCAGGGTAGAGTCTCCATCCCACAAGTGGTGGCTGGGTAAAAGAAGGAAGCCTGCGCCTCTTGGCCATGGTCACTGGCTCTTAGCCTCAGCGACAGGTAGCTAAGGGCAAGATGAGAAAAGCTCACATCCTGCGCCTTCTAAGAAGATAGCCTTCCAACTGGGAGCTAGGGAAAGGTGGAGCCTTGTGTTCTTGCTTGCACCAATCCGGAGAGGAGTTTCCTTCTTGCAGAGCCAGAAAAGGGGGAGGAAGGGAAAGGGCCTTGGTTCCAATACCACATACTCCCCATGTTCTTATCAAAGTTTAGTAGACTTTTTATTGAGTAGATGTTTCTTCATTTTCTGTATGTCCTTAGGATAATTTCCAGAGATTTTTTAATGGTTGTATGTATTTTTTCATAATTTTCAGCAGTTTCACTGGAGAGCTGGTCCACAGAGCTCCTCACGTTGTCCTGCCAGAAGTGGAACTTCCATATATATCCATATATATTTTTTGCTGAGCCATATCAAAATAAGTTGCAGACATCAGGAAACATCCCTAAATACTTCAGCATGCATCTCCCCCAAATAAGGACGTTCTCCTATATAACCATAATACTATTATCATTCTTGAATAAATTAACATAATTTTATACATCATCTAATAAACAGTCCATATTCAAATTTCTCCAAGAATGTCTTTTATGGGCCTTTTTTTGGGTGGTGTGTGGTGGGGAACCAATAACCAAACAAGGTTCACATATTGCATTTTGTTGCTTTGTCTCTCTAGATTTCTTTAACTTAAAACAAACCTTCCACTTTTTCTTTTCATCTTATTTATATTTTGAAGAGTCCAGACTAGTTGTCTTTTAGAAGTCCACACAGGAGGATGGTTACTTCTTGAGTGCTGTCAATCTTCTATTTCTTGGCCTGGGTAGTGGTTTCCCTATGGCATTAGCTTTCAAAATTTTTTCATTAGGCTACACGATAATATTTTATGCGTCACATTTGTATGTAATCAGTACTAAAAAGAAATGAGCTATCAAGCCATGAAAAGACATGGAGGAACTTAAACGTATATACTTTAGTGAGCGAAGCCAATCTGAAAAGGCTACCTACTGTATGATTCCAATTATACAGCGTTCTGGAAAAGGTAAAACTAAGGCGACAGTGAAAAGGTCAGTGGTTGCTAAGGGTTAGCGGAGAGGGAGGGATGAATAGATGGAGGACAGAGGATTTTTAAGGCAGTAAAACCATTCTGTATGATACTGTAATGGTGGATACATGCCATTATACACTTGTCAAAATGCATAGTATGTACAACACCAAGAGGGCACCCCATTGTAAACTAAGGACTTTGGTTGATTCTGATGTGTCAGTGTAAGTTCATCGATTGTAACAAATGCACCCCTCTGGTGGGGGATGCTGATAGTGGGGTTAGGGGGTATATGGGAACTCTCTGTACTTTGTTCAATTTTGTTAGCAATCTAAAACTGCTCTAAAAAACAAAGCCTATTTTAAAATCTGTATGTATATTATATTCCACAGTTTTTTGTTAAAGGAGGAAATGTCTGGAGAGAAGTGATTACAGTTATAGCGCTCTAAGTTGCTCACATTTTTTAAGAGGTATGTCAATACATTAACTTTAGACTTAATTAAGTACAGTGGGCTATCAAAGTCAAAATTCTATGCTTTCCCCACTACACCGTCTTCCTCTCTAGAACCAAGTAAGGAATTATTGACTAGGTTCAATCTTGATAAGTGAACTGCCAGATTTAGTGCCTGGGCTAATTTTTGCAGTTGTCATAGCTTCTTCTTCCCGTCTTGTGAGGGTCTCCTTACAAGCACCTCAAAGTTCCCTCCAATCTCATTCTCTCCAATGAGTTGGCTTCTCCCCTTGACCTCCAAATTACAATAGCTGAGAGGTAACAATCTTCTCTCTCATGCCCTCCCCTGAAGTTAATCACGGCTTGCCCCCTGCCCTGGGGAGAAACAGTGACAGAAGTCTTGGCATACCGCTTGGAAAGGTCCCTGACTCATGATCAAGGGGATTAGACTAAGAAAGAGACCGAGCTAATGATTAAAGAGAGTTAGGGATAATGTTTCCTTACTTCTATTCCTAGCAGTACTGTACTAGCACGGGATTGGTTCAAATTAACACCTGACTTTCTATCTGTGAAACTAGGGAGACGGATCTGTTTGGGCTAACAAAATATACTTGGGGAAAAAAATGTTTTTGTTGATACCATAAGAGTGACTGACCAGAGAAGTCTGGGAATTTTTATAAATAAAATAACCACGAATGTGCTTGTAAACACTATGCCGTTCCACAGCATCATTCCTTTTTTTAGTTAGGTTTTTGTTTTTGTTTTTGTTTTTTGAGAACAGATTTTTGTCACTGAACAGATGCAAGCTTTGCTGGGAAGGGAAAGAGTAGAAGTGGGTTACAAGAGAAGTGTAAGGTACAGGCCTTGCCTTCAAGGTTCTTACAATCCTATTGGAGAAAAAAAAATTCAGCTAGGAGAAGGAAGAGAAAATATCTCGCTGGTTTGGAGTGCATGATCATTTCTTTATATGCCAGAGGTGAAGCTGACCTTTGAAGAAGGGGAGGAAGGTTTGTGTAGCTAATTAATTGTGAAAAATGAGGGCACTGTGTAGGTTCCTTAAAAGTGAAGGCCAACAGATTTGCTTTCAAAAACACCTTTGGGGAATTCCCTGGTGGTCCAGTGGTTAGGACTCAGCGCTTTCAACCCGGGCCCAGGTTGGATCCCTGGTCAGGGAACTAAGATCCCACACACCACGCAGTGCAGCCAAAACAAACAAACAAAGAAACAAAAACCACCTTTGGCAGCTGTATTTTCTCTTAAAGAATGTCTCTTAATGTCAACTGGGATCTGTTCTTTCAAGTCCTCTGCAGATTATAGAAGCCTTATTTCTCTGACCCTACTTTCTATCACCAGTACTGCTGCCTGTCTTGGAAAGTAATAGGACTCCACTCCTTGGACAGTGTTCTACATCCTAGCTGGTCCACAAGTTTAGATTGACCTTTCACCTAGTTAGAGCCCAGGAGTGAAGTTGACTCCATCAAGGAAAAGTGGTAAGAGATATGATCCTACGTGGACAGTGTCTCTCAGTGAGGCAGTGCGGATCAAACGAGGGAAATGGGGATAATGCTCTCTTCCATATGTCATGCTTTCTTGGTGACCAATAATTTCTGACTTATCTGTTTAATGTCGATCTCCCCAATGAAAGGGCATGCTCCATGAGGCTGTTGACCGTGTCTTTTTCATTCTTGGTTGTATCACCAGCACCCACAGTATCTGACACATAGTCAGTGTCCTATAAATATCTTTTAAATAAATAATTAATTGATTAGTTAAGCAGGACTTAAATCCTGACGGAATGTAGATGGAAACTAGCAAATGAGTGAGAAAAGGTGGTGAGAAATAAACTGAAGTCTTCGTTGGGAGCCATGAAGTGACTGCAGGAACAAACCAGGAAGTGTGGAATAGTAGGGCCTTCTAGTAACAGTGGTGAGAAAGTGAGGGTGAGAGGAATGAAATTAACACTTGTTGAGCATCTTCTAGGTGTCTAGTGCTTTAACATGTATGAATTCATTTAATCTTCACAGCTCCATGAGACAGGCAATATTATAATACATGTTTTACAGGTGAAAAAAAAAAAGAGGTTCAAAGAGGTTCAATAACTTGCTAATGATCATTATTGTGAGATAATTTCCCATGGATCTCTCATGTTTTTCCACATCTTGTGAACAGAGACACTGACTGACATGGTTCTGGACTATTTTTTCAAGGATATTTGTATAGTGAACAGCTTTGGAAGACACAGTGTCTCCCTGTGGAGCAATGGAAAGGCAAACTTACTGCCCATCATGAAAGATTCAGACTCATTAAGCTCAGTGTTGCTCTCCTGTAACACAACCCACTGCATGCGCAGGTGTCACCTGGCCCTTTCTGAGTAGCTCCTATGAGACTTGGGGGCAAGGGGAACTGACACAAGAAAAAGCTTATACTCTGGCTACTACTATTGCTGACCCAGGAGTCTCATGTCTTCTGCCAGCATCCATGAAAAAATTGTGGCAGGCTAAGTTGTTAGCTTGCAAGTAAGATAAAATCTCAGAACCATCACAAGTCTTGATGGTTACACAGGTGAAGTGTCAGGAATGGGAACTGTACCCATATCTGTTTGGCTCCAGAACCCACACTCTCTTCCCAGGATGCTGTTGCTTCCTGAGCCGTACACAGGAGTAGTTGCTGCATCGTACGACGTCATTCCTCCCTGCCCTTCTCCGATACCTATGTGTCACTAGACCTGACTTTACTTTTCAAGTTGGATGATTTGGGTGTTCCATTAAGCAGAGAAGAGGTTTAAAGTATCTGATTATAATTGTCTTTCCCTCTGTCTCCTAGATTAATGGAAGTCTTTAATCTATCATCCTATCTGCTTAATCACGCTATTTGCCCAGGGTTATGGTTCTTGTAACAGTCAGGCTTTTGTCAGGCATATTCATCCTGATGAACAAAAGTTCCCAGAGGACACAACAACTGGAGCACCTTAGATACTTCATAAATAACCGGCTAGTTTTAGCTCTTTGGGGGTTACTTGCCAAGCTCTACATCAAAAAGCACTGGGCCTTCTATATCCTTGTTGGGCCACCTAGGGGGTATACAATGGTGGGATCCCAAGATCACATTTTCCATATATTTCTAACCTGCAAATTAATTGTATAAAGTGGTTTCGGTAGACATTTCTAATCTCAGGAGTCCCAAATACCCCTTTTGTTCATATAGGTCTTTTGCTCTTGTTATCTACAAACTCTTTTTAGCTTCAACAGTGTTGGGATGTCAGGCAATCATTCTCTCTGTTCACTAAAGCTGGAGCTACAGCTGCCGCTACAGCGTTGGGGAGAGGGGAAACAGGAGGCTGTGGAGGAGTGAGGCCATTCCCCCTTATCATGTCCCCAGAGGACTGCTCTACCAGAAGGCCTGATGATTTGTCTAGCATTTGCACCAGAGTGATCGCATGCTGTCCTCACAACAGCCCTTTGAGGAAACAGGTCCAAAGAGTTTAAGTGACTAACTAGTCCAACATTATACTGTACATTCCTAGCAGATCTGAGGCTAGAATTCCTCTCTATACCTTGTATATTTAGTGAGTTCAGAGGCTAGTGTCCTAGTCTTCAAGTGGTAGAGGAGTAGGATGAGGAATCTTCCTTTTGACAGCTTCTGGTCATCCTGCCATAAGACAGAATCCCCGGAGGCAAAGGGCAGGACAACGTCAACGCCTAGCCACATCATGCTTCCTTCCACAAAGGCAGGGTGGAAGGGTGGTGGAAGGACTGAGGGACTGCAAAGAGCTGAGGGCTGGGAGTCCTAAAGTCTGACTGGACCATGAATTTTTCTTTCACCACCCTGCATCCAAAATCTACAATGTGCTGGTGTCTTTGGGTCTGAGAGTCCAGCCAGATAACCAGTTCTCCTGGCCGAATGGCCCACTGGCAGTTTCGAGCAGCAGAATTAACCTCCCCACAGCCTTTGGCTCTCCCCTTCCTGACCCCCTCTAGCAGCTGTTGCTCTTGTCTGAACAGAGGATGATTGTTTCACTCCTTGACTTCTAGGCATGGATTTACCAAGCTGGGCTCCGCTTGGGTTGGAGCCAGAGTTGATGGGAAGCAAACAGTTCAGAAAAGGGCTACATAACTTGGAGTTTCCACCATGGTGAACCAAGCAAGGAGGACTGGGGATAGGAAAGGGAGGCATTTGGGATGCAGGCATGTGTGAAATAAGGAGGGTCTCGAGAAAGTAGACTCGGGGTCTCTTTTCTTGAGCTGTATGTCTGTTTGAAGAGGCAAAAGACAGGGAAACAATTAGCTTATTTCTGTCCTGCCAGCTCCTCAGGTGAGCAGCAACATGCCCCAGAGACACTTTCTTTTTCAGTGTGGGCATTAGCAGTTCTCTAAGAAGTGGGAACCTCATAGAAGGCACATTAATTTAATCCTTTTATCATAGTTAACAGAGGTCTATTTAGGATACCTCAAGAAAAGAAAGATTATGATGACGATACACATAGCCTGGAAGACCTACTAGATTCCAAAGCAGCTCTAGTCCTCAGCGTCATGTTCCCTTCCTCTTGTATAACGTCCCTGCTTCCCTCTGTAAGTCTGCTCTATTCTCCTCTTGCCAGGGACTAGAAAATTCTCTCCGTAGTCTATATGAACAGTTCCACAGGTTGCTGGTCTGATTGCCCTAGCTTGATGCCATCAATCCTGTTGGACAGAACTCTTTATGCCTGGCTACCTTATCTGTCACCAAATCTTGCGGCCCATTCCTGGTACAGTCAAGGTCACCCCATGCCACAACTAGCTGGATTTGCTTTCCTGACCAGGAGGCAGTGAGGAGAGTATTGGACACGGCAGACACCGTGACTAACAGGTCTAGTACAGAGGACTTCCCCTGAAGGTTTACATCAGCCTTGGTGACAATTCACCTATGAGAGATTCATAGGTGAACACGAGAGAGACAGGGCCAGTTCTGTGTGTATGTGGAGTAGGCAGCTGCCCACGCCAGTGTTTCCCAAATCATGGTCCTCAAACCTCTGCAGGAGAGTCATCTTCGTGCTTTAAACCTTCAGATTTCTGGGCCCAACTTCAGGCTTACAGAATCAGAATTTTGGAGTCGGGATCAGAGAATCTGCATAGGTAACAAGCTCCTCACATGACTCTGTGTCCACTAAAGTTGAGGACCTCTGTTCTATATTCTTCGAGCTTCATTTGAGTTGTTGCCTCTTTCTTCCAGTTCTTCTCCTGCTATCTCTGTTTAGCAAAATCCTGCCCCAACCCTGGAGGCCAAGCTCAGGTGTAGCTGCCTTCATGGAGCTCTCCCTGATTTCATGTCTCCTTAACTCCAACTATTTCCTGATGCTATGCAGCAGGGGATATTAGGCATCTAAGAACTGGGGTGCAAGGGAGTGTTGAGGCTATGAGAAGGCACATGTGGGATGGAGCTGTAGGAAAGAATTTATGTTTTGCTCCCAACTTTTTATTTGGAAAAATCTGAAAGTAAACTATGATAAATAACAGCATATCCTTCACCTGGAAATTAACATTTTAGATTTTGCACATATGCTCTCTCTCCATACACACATGTAATAAAAACATGTATGTGTTTGGCTACAACATTTGAAATTAACTTGCAGGTATCATGCCACTTTGCACCTAAATACTTCAGCATGTATTTCCTACAAACAAAAGCATTCTCTTGCATAATAATAACACCATATCACATCCAAGACATGTAACATTGATAGAGTAATATTATTCAATATTGAGTCCACATCAAAATTTCTCAAATTATCTCCAAAACATCCTAGCTGTTTGTGTTGATACAGGATTCAGTCAAGAATCATGGATTTCATTTGATTGTCTTTTCTTTTTAGTCTCTTCTAATCTAGATTCTAGAACAGCACCTTTGGCTTTTTTTCTTAATGATGCTGATATTTTTGAAGAGTCCAGGTCCTTTGTCTTGTTTACAGTCTGGAGTCGTCTGATCGTTTCCTTACGATTAGGTTCATATTAAACATCTTTGGCAAGAATACTACAGAAGTAACGTTGTTTACTTCCCATTGTGTCACATCAGGAGGTTCACATGCAATTGCCCTGTTATTGGTGATGCTAAATTTGATCACTTATGTAAGGTGGTGTCTTCTAGAACTCTTCATTGCAAAGGTACATTTTCCCTTTGAAATTAATAAGTAATCTGCAGAGTAATCGGGAATGAGCACATTTAACAAGCTCTTATGGTGACTTTTTAGTGCACTGAAGTTTGACCTGCTGTTTTACACGGTGTGGTGTGAATGAGGGTCCTCAAAGGCCTTATCTGCCTCCAAAATACCTCAGGCTTAGCATGTCTGCCTTCACATTTCACCTCTCACTCCACCTCCAAATACCCTCTCCCTCTTGCCTGGCCCCAAATCCCTAGCATGAGAGACATTAGTAGGCCAGATGGGGTCATTGCCTACAACCTGAGGGAGCTTTCTCCCCTACTCTGGTCACTGGCCTTGTGAGGAAGCACCCTTGAAACGGACAAGGTATTTTTGTTTGGTTGGTTTGTATTATTATCAATAATAATAATTGAGTGAACTAAGCCAAGCACTGTACATAAATTACATCATTTGATCCTATGCCAATCTGATGATTTTACAGATGGGAAAACTGAAGCTCAGAGAAGTGAAGTAACTTCTCTAAGGTTACACAGCTATTAAGAGTGGGAACTGGATTCAAATCCAGTACGACTTATAAAGCTCATGCTTTTAAACACTAAGCTATATACTCCCTAATGAGCAATAATTCCACCCAACTTCAGAATTCTCTTGCCATTTTCTTCCGAAGAGTTCTAGGCCCACAGCATTCCTGAGAGTGAGGAAGCAGGGACACTGGACTTATTATCTTTAAAGGTGGAGAGATGGTTTAATAGAGAAATCAATTGGCATTCCTGTGGTCTTACAGCAAGTGAGTAACCAAGCAGGGATGTTGATGGAGAGACCTTAAGCTCTTGCTTATGAATTTGATTTTGATTTAAGAGGCCGCTAAGAGCCACTGTGATTTCTGACTGGTGCTTGCTGAATCCAGAGTGGGTTCAGGTTGGATTAATATCATTGTCCTTTGTGTGGGGAAATGCTGCTGCTTGATAATAAACAGGCTTGCAGGCTTTGGTGGAAAAGACCGGTGTTGCCTAACAGCCCCTTTCTGTGCTTTGCACACTTGATTGACTGTCTTTATGTTTACACCTCTCTGTCCAGCCTGTCACAGGGGAAAATGCTACCTCTTAGATTCTAGTTAGCTCAAGAAAACCTCTTCCCCTCAACCTATGCCCTCCATTCCCAATAAACAGAAAGAAAAACCTTGTAAAGGTGCTCTGAATTTGTGTAGCCCACAGTTTTCTCTAGTCTGCCAGTTCTCCCATGAGGATGCCCAGTCAAATGCTGCAGTGAAATGGAAAAAAAAAACCCCACAAAAACCAAGACACTCTTCTGCTAGCAAGAGTCATTTGTAATTTGGGGGGTTATTGACCGATTTATCTTTAAGCTTCAGGTTGCCCATTTCTTAGCAACAGGGGTGTCAGGAAAATACCTCTGCACCTGTTGCAAGGTTTCATCTATGGCTGGAGATAGACACAGACAAACACATATAGAGTATCATCCCAATTTTAGCATTTGCACTGTTAAAGCAAGCACATGTGCATATAAAGTATCACCCAAGTTTAGCATATGTCCTGATAAATTAAACAACATCATATATAGACACAAAAGATTTCAAAATTGGAAGAGTCCTACTCTTCACCCCCTGGCTGTGCACGCTTAGAACATCTTAGAACATCTCTATACTGAGAGACCAAAGCTTGGGCAGCTCATGTGACAAGTTACTTACTAAGTTTCAGAGGCAGCTGGTCTCTGTGACCAGCTTCCAGCTTTTTTTTTTTTTAAACAAGTGTCTTTGAGAAAATAAAGTGAAATCCATCCTCCCAGTAACTTCTAGCTTTTGGTGGCTGCTCCCTTCCTCTGGAGTCACGAAGAACAAGGGATCACCTTTTCTACCCAGGCCCTTCCCCCTGACCCTAGAGAGACTGAAACTTCCAGCACCACAGTTCCCAGCCAGGACCTTCTCTGCAGTGACTCTTCTCCCCTTCTGACTGCTCCCTTTGGATGGCATGTGTCTCCAAGGTTCATGCTCCTGGTGGGTGCTGTCCCACCTATATTGCTCTGCTTCTCCCTGCCCACCAAGCAAGCACAAAGCTCCTGGGAGGCTGGGCCTCTGCCAGCCCACTGCAGTGCCACCGCTCCGCTCGCCAAAAGCCATCTGATGTATCAGGTAAGCAAGTGGTTAGAGAGGTACATTGGGTTTCTGAGAGGCACTAGTCTAGCTAAGGCAGAAACAGGCTCGAACTTAATAATCTGCTCATCACACACAGTAAGAGACACCCTGACTTATTCAAAGACACCGTGGGTGGTGCAGAGGATGAATAAGCATGATTCACTGCCACTCTGGCACCCGGGGCATGAAGAATAATAAAACCCAAAGAATTGTAGCTGCCTGAGTAGTAAATTAAGAGATCCGGGGCTCAGCTAGACTCTCGACATCAATGTTACCATGGCAATAAAGGGCCCCAGCATTCAGCAGCTATTACAGAGCAGGCATCTAATAGGCTAGTCTATGTCACAGCCAAAGCCCAAGGGGCTAGCAAAGAAGACCAATTAGCATATCCATTCATTAGGGGCCTCTGCACACTTCTTCTCTTAATTCCAATTAGTTGTTTGTTTGAACCAACGTCGCTTGCCTGCATTATACTCATTAGTGCCTTTTAGCCACTGGAAATAGGCTTGAAACTCCACAAGGACCTCACTATTTCCCAAGCCTTCATTGTTTCCCTAGGGGTCTAAGCTTATATAGTCACCAACTTAGAGCCTTCAGTCCCTCGAAATGAAAGCATCGCTCACTGTACAACTGTACTCGACAGATGGAAACTCTGCTCAGGAATGTGATGTGCTAAGGGTTCTTCCTGGAACTCAGCGAAATAAGGATCTGGGGCCATTATCTGGATCATTCAGGTCAAAGAAACCCTCTGGCCTTAGCCAGTGAGCCTGCTGGCCACGCTTGCTGGCCACTACTCAGAGGCTAGCTGTTCAGGAGGGGAACTTTGGGCACTGGGGACCATACTGGCATCATCAAAGTCGAGCAGTAGCTGTTCCAGCTTGAAGGACTGCCCTTCAAGGTCCAGCCCAAACCCCGCCTATTCTGGGAAGCCTTCCCTGATCTTTGCAGTCCCAAATGAGTTTCCCCTCCTCCACAAATTTTGAAGATGACACCCTATGCTGGGCAGCATTCATGGGAAGCCTCAGGTCCTAGGCCAGCCTGGAGTTTCCTCACCAGTGACTTCAGAGTCCTCAAGGTCACTACTTCTGGAAGGGACTGGGGTTCTAGAGAGCACTCAGCAATGCTTGGGTGACTCCAACGGCAAACAACTCTTAAGCTCCACTGCACATGACCTCCTAGAGATTCCCTGAAGACTTAGCCAATCACTAGGCAGGGAAAGTACATAACCACTCTTTGATGGTTCTAGGACACTCCCACTTACACACACACACACACACACACACACACACACACACACACGATTGTGTAAATAGCCCACAGGAATAGATGCCTTAAACTAGCCCCTCTCAGAAGCAAAGAATCTCTCAAAAGTGCTACCTTCTCTTCCTTCCTTTGGGAACAGGAGAACCCAGTCCATAAGACTGTTTCTGTTCCCCATCAGCCACCATGTGGTTTTCCTGAGGCAGGCAACCAGGAAAAGGGGCTTATAGAAGCAGCTGCTAACATCTGTGCACAAGGACTGGCCATATAGTTTTAGGGACTTGAATCATTTGCCTTTGAACTTGCTATCAAGTTCAAAGCCTCTCCTTTCTCCCTCCTCTCTTGCCTCTGTAGCCACTGCTTCATTTGCAGCCCCATTGGCCACTTCTGGCTCCAGTCTGCTACACTGTTAAGCAGATTGCTTTTTTCCAAAATTGGCAGGAATGGTTTCTCCTTTAGTCTTTGAGTGTGAGCTCATACAGATTTCTGTCTTTGAGATCCTATGGGATTTTGTTATTTTACCCCACCCAACAGCTGGCATTCCAGAAGCCAGCCTGGGCTATAGTCAAAGTACACTGCAAATATATTAAGGATATGGCAAACCCCAAATTACCCAGAATGCTAGGGAATGAGAGATTCTGGAGAATGGAACATTTTGTTACCTGAGTTCACATTGCTCCAAATCCTCTTTTATCTCCCACTCTTAGTTTTTTCTCCCAGTTTTATTGAGATATAATTGACATACAACATTACGTAAGTTTAAGGTGTACAATGTGATTTTATACACATATATATGTGTATATATGTGCAATGTATATGATACACATATATATTGCAAAATGATTACCACCATAGTGCTAGCTAACACCTCTAGCATGTCACATAATTACCATTTATTTTTTATGGTGAAAACACTTAAGATCTACTCTCTTAGCAACTTTCAAGTATGTAGTACAGTATTATTAACCACAATTACCATGCCATACATTAGTTCCCTAGAGCTTATTCATTTCATAACTAGAAGTTTGTACTCTTTGACCAACATCTCCCCAATTCCCCCACCACCCCCCAGCCTCTGGTAACCGCCATTCTACTCTCTATTTCTATGAATTTGGCTTTTTTAGATTCCACATATAAATGAGATCATACAGTATTTGTCTTTCTCCGTCTGACTTATTTCACTTAGCACAATGCCCTCAGGGTCCATCTATGTTGTCATTAATGGCAGGATTTCCTTCTTTCTCATGGCTGAATAATATTCCATTGTATGCATATATACCACACCTTCCTCGTCCATTCATCTGTTGACAGGACACGTATCCGTATCTTGGCTATTGTGAATAATGTTACCCCCTACTCCTAGTTTTTTAGATCTTGCTAACATGACTGTACTGTCTTTTCTGCCTTAGTAAGACAAGACCAATTTACCTATCCTCTGTTTGGTTTTTGAGGCTCCCAAGGGCTTCAGGTTTCTCATATACTTAACATCAGGAATCACACAAAAATCTCAAGTGGAGAAAGTGTAAAGATAAAGCTCAATGTCTACTGAGACCAGGTTATCCCCTGGAATACATTTTGCTTTTATTAAAATCCAAAAAGAGGAATGAGTTTCTCTTTTCTTTGTCAGTGTTCTCTTTCTCTTCAAATGAGGGTATCGGGGGAGACTCCGTAAGAAAGAATCCTGAGTAATAACGTTCTAATAAACGGAGTCTATATTTAAAATTAACCACTATTGAAGCTGTCTTCATCAGAATAGTCTAGGCTTGGCATTATGAATAAATCTATCTAAGAGGTTGGGTTGGCTTTCTTGGTTATGAATGTGCCCAGAATCTCAGTACCTGCAACATTCTCAGTCACCTGGGTGTAATGGGGGGGAGGGGATTTGTGAAGGATCTCACATTCCTCCTAGGCCTTTTGGCCACCCAGGCTCCAGTGGGGTGAACCAAACAAACCAAAAATGCTATACAACGTTCTTGGCTGTTTTTACTAATTTTTCTTTTGTTGGATCCCACATTGGCTTCAGGAGTTATATATGTCTGGGAAACTGACACTGCAAAGTTCTGGCTTGTTCCCTGCCCTGATGCTAAGGGATAAATATAGAGCTCAACCACTACAGAAATTTGGCCAGGATTCCAAGGGGTGTGTGTGTGAGGGGTAGTGCTGATGGGGTCATTCTGACATGTAGGCTAGAAAAAGGCTTCTTATGTCCAAGATCCTCTTTGGGCAGGGAGGGGCAAAGCAGGAGCCTGGCCTCTAAAATCAGAACGCATAATCCACCTTTAAGGGGCTGGTGGATTGACACAAATAAGGAATATCGTAGGTGGCTTGGTGTGTGTGTGGGGGGAGGTGGGGAGAGCAAAGGGAATCTTTCCTGACACCCTAGATCCTTTTGCATGAGATCAGCCTTATGAAAAAAGAAAGTTATTCTTGGCCAACTCCCCTCACCCCCAACTCCCACCCACGCCCCACCCCCTGCACACACTGATATTCAACTCTCAGTTGAGAAGAACACAACTTAAGATTTCCATTGGGCCCATAGTAGCTCAGGCGCTAGAGAAGAGCAGGGAGTGAGAAGAGACATGAAGTTCGGGGCGGGGGGGTGAGTCGCTCATCCTCGTGACCCAGAATATCTCCCCCTCCCTGTAATGATGAGCTTGCTTTTCCATAAGGGCTTTCCTTTGATTCAGGGAAGGGGCCAACCAATGAGAGAGGGGCATGTTAGATTATTTTGGGGAAGGGCTCATGCCAGGAGGGTTCACTTTTACTAGGCGCCAAGTATCCCCAGCAACCAGTGTCTCCTGTACCAGCAGAAGCTCCAGAGCTCTCAGCCACTTGCCTGCCTCTGCCGCGTCTCTGCCCACTGAACAGCCATGAGAAGGCAGCTCCGGTCCAGAAGGGCTCCGGCCTTTCCATACGGTTATCGCTACAGACTTGTGAGTCCCAGGGAGCAGAATATTTTGCTGTCCCTTTTTAGTGGGGTGGGTTGGGGGATGTGTAGGTGGTGGCTTAGGGCTGCTTCTCCTTAAGATGGGCAGGAACAGTGAAGTTTAAGGAAGTCCATTGTTTCAAGCTCGAGCAGTGACTCCCAGTACCCCACTGCACCCTAAATTGCTGGATTGAAAGAGGAAGCCCCTCTTCCTGTGCAACAAACATAAGGGAAGGGGAAGATGCCAGAGAATAAGGGGGACTTCTAAAAGTTTTTCGTGGGAGTCTAGAATTTGAACAGACCTTTTGGAGTCTGGGAATAGAGGTTTCATTCCGAGAGCAAGAAATTTAGCCAAGAGAGAAGGGAAGGGGAAGAGGAAATGAAAGGCGCTGCCTATCCAGCTGTCTCAGTCGCTTTGGGTGGTAGCTTCTTAGGAACCCAGCTGCTCTTTTCTAAAGCAGAAATTCCAAACGATGGCTAAAAGCATGGAATCCTAGATAGAAGTTGGGAGCAGTCCTATACATCATCTCTCCAGAACCCCTCATTATGTAAAGGAGGCTGCTGGGGCTCAGAGCACAGGAGTGACTTGCAAGTTACTGGAAGAGCCAAAGTGAGAATGTAAGTTTCCTGACTTCTGATCCTGTGCTCTTTCCATCATATTTGCAGCATGCCACTCCCTAGCCCTCTGATTCTCCACCACCCATTGCCTCCCTGCCTGCCACCCTGCCCTGCCCAACACTCACGCACCCCAACTTCAATGTCACCATTTATCTCCAGGGTGCATTAGAAATTTTTTTGAACCCAAAGTTTCTTTGCGTTTACTTTGCTAGAAATCATGAATATATGCCGCCTGCAGTAGTTTTCTTTGCGGGGAGGTATATTCTGAAATCTCCCCCAGAGAGGGTTGTGATCTGGGCCCCAGGAAGAAACAAAGCTTAATCCATTTTTTGGGGGGAATGTCCACTTATATAACCAGGGAGCTAAGTGGAGACTGTCAACAGACAGCAGAGGCAGACACGAATTCCTCCAACCCCGTATCAACCTGTGGAGGGCTTCTCGTAACTTTCCAGCCACAGTTTGTAGAATCTCTCTTTTGACATCCCCAAAGTCCCTACCAGGTCTCAGAGCAGTCACAGTCTGTAGGGCATACATAACTATTCCTTACTTCGCATCTTTTCTCTATAATGCTGCTAAAGCGTTGTGTATAATTTCAATTATTTGTCAACTGGTTTGGATTTTAAATGCATCAGGGGATCTTGCTCTTTATAGGGGCTACTTGATCAAATTTAAAAAGAAATTATTTGATGCAGTGAATAATCGGGTGCTAATGTCTCTTCGACAATTAACCAACTGTTTGAATGTCTACAGGGTGTTACTCAGTGCAGGGCACAAATTTACCTTTCGGGTCATACTGTTTGTTTATATATTTGTTTATATGTTTATATATTTAGAGTGCTCAAAATGGAGCCACCTTCTGCCCTTCAGACTCTTTCCTTTTAGGGCAACACGATGGCCCCAGCACACTCACATACACTATCACATGAGGGCAGTGCCACTTTAGGAAACTGACAAAAACAGACCCTCTCATTACCAAAGGATTCCCTACTGGGTTCCGTTAAATAGTTAGTTGCACAAAAGTGCCTCTCTTGTACAATGTGAGGTTCTCCTATACCTGGAAGCAGGGGAGAGGGGAAAAGATATTTGCGGTTCCTGAAGCTCAGGCAGTGTGAGAGCCGTGGGGAAATTAGCTCTGAGAAGGTTAATTCTTCCCGGGAGGGTAAAGCTTTAATGACAAGCCATCTTTAATGGGATTATCGTGAGAGCTCATATCTACAAATAAGATCAGGCTGAGGCCAAAGCCAGCTGCCTCCTTGGTGGACGGCAGGCAAACAGGCAACAAGGAGAGAAAAGGAAGTTTTCCAGAAAATATAAAGGGAATATAAATGTCTCCACGTTGAAATGTTATACTTCAAATTCTCTGAGATTCTCAGTTGCATTAGATTCTCTGGGGGCCGTGATGACTACCCACTACAGTCCAAATGAGTGCTGAGGCCAGAGCAGCAAGCTCTGTGAGAGCATTCCCCCAGAGCTCTGGTTCAGGAGTTTTCAGTCAGGCAGTTATCACTGACGTTTGTTCAGTACCTGCTGGTTACCTAGCTGTGGGCTCCACACTGTGGAGAGCCATCAAGGAGTTAGAAAATATGGACCCTGCCCCCGGGTGCTCAGAATGTCATTCTGGAGGTCAAATGGGTACATATGTTCAAACACAAGGGAAAGAGATTTAAGAACATTTATTAATCCATTCAACATTGAGTGATGAGGTTTATTTTCCTAAGCCTTACTCTGTGAGTCCTTGTCAGAGTTAGAAATCTTTGACTATAAGCACCTCCAGTCTCTTGGGAACACAGAATCTAACACATCGCCGTGCTCCATAAACCACCTCTGCTAAACCGCCTCTAGGCACTTGTGCTCAGTGTGAGAAGCATCACATTGTCCAGGGTATCAGGAAGCATGGTTCTGAGACTGTCAGCTCTATCATGACCTTGCTGAGTGATTTTGGCTAGATCCTGTCCCCTCTCTGGGCCTCACATGGAGAAGTGAATCTTCAAGGTCCCTGTCAGTGCTGATATGGCGCATGACATAAAGCTGTACATTTGAACAAACTAGAGAGCGATTCAAGAGTGCTCATAATCAAGAGCTAGATAGCGCCGGGCAGACTGAATGCTGAGAGTACAGCCTTGTCACGCTGTATCACTTTTACTGATTCTGAACAATCCAGTTTTCTGACCCTCCCCCCCGGCCATGGCAGCCCTTTTAGCTGAGTGTCCTCTAAATGGCCTTTGAGGAATCAGGCAGGGAGGGTGCAGCACAGAGCCCCTGGCCTCTATCATTTGACACATCCAACCCCAACAGGTGCACAGGCCCCGCCACTCTTCAGATTTGGACAGCAGAGAGAAGGGACGGTGGCCTCAGACCCACAAAGAGCAAAGATCCAACCCTCCAGCCCGTGGCTGGGAGGCATTGGAAATACCATTTGGTGAAGTCTGGGTTTTTCTTTTTTTTTGTTGTTTTTTTGTTTGTTTGTTTAAGTTTCTTAGAACCACTCGGAGAAGATTACAGTTTCAGATCTCAAGTAATGGCTGCAATCAGTCAATCAACAAATATGTGCTGAGCATTTACTGCGTGCCCAGACTTCTGACTAGGGTATGGGGTTGGTGGGGGGAAGATGACGTATCAGTTGCCGTGCCAGCCCTCAGGTGGTCTGTCCAACCTGCTTAAGGCAGGAGGAGGTTCCAGTGTGGGCAACAGTCAGAGAAGCAGCAAGTAACGCCCCCATCTCTTGTTTTCTGTTGGGAAGGCAGTCTAAGTTTTGAGGAGGGGTACAGCAGCTGGCCTCTCCTCCTGATGTCTGTCCCAGGCTATTTTTAGCCACAAGTTAGGATGGTGAGGTTGAGCAGCTGAAAGTGTACAGGGTGTTAGGACAAAGCTGGCTTGGACTGAGAATTTGCCATCACGGACACGAGTGTCTAAAACTACTCCATCCTCCAGTGTTGAGCTCAGCTCTGCCCTGACAGGCCAGACAAAGCTAAGCGGGAAGCCAAGGCCCCAGGACAGAGTAATGACATGAGCAGTCCTAGGGGAACAGCCCAAATGCCTGAAGCCGATAATAAGACTTGCACCTCTATGGAAAGAATATTGGGTCAAAATGGGTCATAGAAAGGATATTTCCTGCAAAAGAACAGAGAGAAAGAAATCTGCCTCTTGTAACAACAGGTATGTTTATGGGTAAGTGGACATCTGAAGCATCTCCAAATATTGAGTCGTTTTCCATTTATTTTGGCTGGTGGGATGTGCCATTGGAAATCTTCTTCTCCAAAAAGGGGATTGTGTTTTGTCACTGTTTCAGGATGATCAGGATGAAGTGAATCAGAACTACTTAGCAGATGAAGAGGAAGAAGCAGAAGAAGAGGCTCGGGTGATGGTGGTACCTGATTTGGAGGAGGAGGAGGAGGAAGAAGAGGAGGGGAAAGAAGAAGAGGAAAAGGAAGAGGAAGAGAGTCAGGCTCAGGAAACAGGCAGTGCCTGGTGGCGGAAATGGCAGATCGTGAACGAATACCTGTGGGATCCGGAGAAAAGGATGTCTCTGGCCCGAACAGGTCAGAGTTGGAGTAAGTCCCAGTTGTCCCAATGCCCCAGTCGGGTGTCCTTTGCTTTTGGCTTGGTGTCCAGGACTCCTTTACCATACGTTGGATGGGCTTGTCTGCAAAGTTCTCTAGCACTTCATGTAACAGGATCACTGCCTAGGGAAATTAATGGGCAGATCTCATCAGAACAAACTCCCAAGTGGGTGAACAAACTTGATTGTATAGCTGAAATACACTGGGCTCAATAGCATTTGCAGTGCAGAGAGACAGTAAGAATGAGTTGAAAAAGTGCAGATTTCTTTGAAGCCCCAGCCCTGTCACTTTCTATCTGTAACTTTGGGCTCATCGTTTATTTTCTCTGAGCCTCAGTTTCCTCACCTGCTTAATGAAGGAAACAGTATCTGCCTTACCTCTCTCACAGGATCAGCCTGAGGCTCCAATAAGATGTTAAAATTGTAAAGTACAAAGTACTATGCAGAAGACTATTCCTAAGATACGAGACCCAAGACCCTGCTAACCTGACCAAGGGTTTGTACAGCCTCATCATTTCACCTCGTAATATCAGTGAAGGAGAGCCACGGCTGCCCCTGGCCCCAGCTTGCATGTGCTTTGCAATCGATCCCATGGTGTATAGAGAGAAATGGGTTAAAGGGATCATTTCTAGCAATTTACGGCTGAGTCCCCATATTGCTTGATCAATGGCAGAATCGCGGTCCCCAGCATTTCCTCTTTGTACCACATGCTGCCACCACCTTTACTTCACAGCTTCCCCAGCACGCCTCTCCCAGGGTCCTACTCACCTCTTGAACTATTAATGCTGATCCTTATCAGGAGATTTAGCTTGTGGTAAAATTCACACTCGCCATAGTCTCTGAACATCCCAGGAAAAGAGCAGCCGCTGGTTTGAATTCAGTTAACCCACAGAAGAAAACAATAGATAACTCTATGGATAAAATAAGAGTCCCTCAGTGCCAAGGGTCTAGGTTGCTAAAGTCGATGGTCATGCCTTCTAAAGGCCCCTTTGGCTGAGAATTCCCTCCTTTGTAGTTTATGTTTCTAATTCAGCTCAGTCAGGGTGAAACAGCCAGCCCTGCTGCCTGGAATTAGCAATAGCAGGTGTGGGGCTCTGAACAACACCCACCTCCCTTCACCCCTCTTCAGTTCCCAGCCCCACCCCTGCCCATCCCTCGAACTCTCAACTGGAACAAATGTACCATTCAAGGAACATTCCGACGTTCTGGAAGCTGCAGACAAATGCTGGACACTCACTGGGGCTCCAAAAGGGGGCACAGCTGTTTCTCCCTTGCCTAAAGAGGACTGGAAAAACAGGCCTTGTGAGATGCAAGTGTGATTCTGGGAGAGGGAGCCCTACATTAACCCTTAAACAGCCAGCCATTGGAACTTAACCAGATGAGCTGATCCCAACTGCGCCTGCGGAGAACAATCCATAGGCCAACAAGTGGGGATGAGGGAGGAAGGTTCAAGTGCCCAGGGAAGATATGGCAGTGGGGACACTGCATGGTAGGCCGTATCCAGGCCTCGGGGTAGCGGGTCTAAGGAGAGCCCGGGCTACCCCTGGGCAAAGGGCAAATAGTGATGCTAATGCCTAGGCCGCCACATGCCTTGCTGCCCTCCTGCTTGAGAACTAGGTGCCACTTAAGCACTTACTAACACTGTCCCAGCCTGGACATCAAAATGACCAACATATTCACCCAGCCTATTATTATATTGTGGGCTTTTCCTCTGATAGCTGGGCAACTTCTATTCTTAGGAGCTTTATGTTATTTTATTGGGTACTGACAAGAACTGTATGAGGTAGTAATATTATTATCCCCATTTTACAGATGCAGAAACTGAGGCTTAGAGAGGGTAAGTAACTTATCTAAAGTCACACAGTTAATAAAGTGGCAGTACTGGGATTCAAACCCAGCTTGGATGAACACTGGAGTTCATTCTCTTGCCAGAACATCATGCTGTCTTCATGAACTCTAGCAATGAGCAAGGCCCTGATGGACAGGGCCTTAGGACCTGATGGGGTGTTTTAGTGGAAGGACTGAAGAGTTGGGATCGTGGGTACCTAGTCTATTCAAGATATAATGGTCTATCCAAGCTCGGGTGGGACATTCAGGAGAAAACCCTGGATTACCTAAAGGAGCAGCCCAAGTAAAACTTGGACATTTGGAACAGAAAGGGTTTGGAGGGATCAATGGGTTCAGGTGGGTACAGTGCTTGGTTTTGCCGGGGGCAAGGGGTGGTGTAGCTGAGACAGTTAGCCTATCACAGACTCCAGGGCACAGACTCCTGGGCAAAGCTGAGGGGACTCCTTGCTAGTGCCCTTCTCCCATCTACAGCTTCCTGGCCACACATCCTGGGCAAGAAGGAAGATATCTCCAGGGGAATGTACCCGTATTCTATTGCTTTCCTCTCATCCATGAAACTGAGCCTTCTGGTCCCCCAGGATGGCTCCAGCTGTTGATCGGTTCCCAGGATGGGGATGGGGGTAGAGGGTTGGAGGAGGAGTCACAAGGCACATCCCATCAGGACAGCAGGCGGGCAGCAGCCAAGTATCACAAGCACACGAGGTGCTGCTGTTTCTTCTCCAGGGACTCCAACTGAATCAATGTGTTCATATTCCAGTTCTGCTTTAGTTCATCTTATAAAACATAAAGGTTCACTTCTAGTTAGATTAGTAAGAATTTTTTTCTCCTTTTCCCTACTCCTTTTTTTCTATTTTTTTTGGTTCATTTTATTTGGTTCATGGTTCAACTTAAAATTTAATATTTAATTAATAATTAAAATGAATATCTACTTATAAAAAATTAATATTTGGATTTGGTTTGGGGTACAGCAAAGTTATGTGGTTTGTTCCAGTTTCTGGTTCATGATTCAGTTCAAATCTGTAGCTCCGACATCATGTCACTGCTGTGAGTGGAGCTAGATATTATTTTCTGAGAGAGCCCCAAGGAGGACTTGAAAGAGCTTCTCAGCAGCAATCTCATGCTCATTCACTCATTCTGTGCTGCCTAATCCTGGGGCAAACCTAGTGCTAATCCAGCCCACAGAGGAAGAATTCACACAACTGTGCTTCTGGTCCTATGGCAATAATAATATTAATAATAACAATGATGAAGACTGCCACTTACAGAGCACTTAGTATATGCCAGGCTCTGTGCTGTGCTATTTATATGCATTATTCAATGTTAAGAAGTAAGTACTATTATTATCCTCATCTTACAGATGAGGAAATTGAGGCCCAGAGAGGTAAATACCATGTCTAAGATTAAACAGTTAGGAAGTGGTAGAGTCAGCACAGGATGTAAGGAAAGGCTGAATTTCAAATAGTGTTAGGGATATTGATCAGAATATGAGGTAAGTGCTGAACTTATCCCCATTTTACCTGTGAGAAGTCGGGGGTGCCAGGAGGTTCTATAACTTATAGCTCACAGGCTGAGCTCACAGGTAGCAGGTGTCAGTAATTAAGTACAGTTTGCCCCTCTTCCCTTCCCCATCCTGCGTTAGTGTTCTTTTTGAAAAGCAGAGTCACTTAGAGTTTTGCCAAAGATAAAGAAGATTTGAAATACGTAAAGTGAAACCTCACTTTGCCTTCATTAGAGGCACACCCAGTGGAAACGAATCAAAGGTTTGAATTATAGGCTATGTGAAAAGAAATGCTGTTTTCATCACTTGCAAATACATATAATCACTGGAACCAAGCTGCTAGGACTCTTTAGGGCACCTACTTTAATGAATAGCGAAGAATGATTTGTACTTAGGACATCAACCATTGCCCAGAGGACTCCCAAGCAATTTGCCCTCTGCAGTACTTTAAACTCCACGCCCCTGTAATCTCGTTCACGGTCATCATTTGCTCAGCAAGCCCTTCCATCGGAGATGCTGTAAAGGTAAACTGCAATCAGACCTCTGACGCAATTCTCACCAATTTCAAATTGGTGAAACCTGAATAAGCAAGGACATACTGAATCTGGGGAATTAAACAAAAAGCCATGTCACGTGTTTGGGTTGGTTCTGGTTCATGAGTTCAAATGCAGAGGCAGGGCTTGTTGGCCAGCACTGACCACCCTCATCTGTGATTGTTCTGCAGGCCTGATCTTAGTCATTTACTTCTTCTTCTATGCTTCCCTGGCCGCTGTGATCACCCTCTGCATGTACACGCTATTTCTGACCATCAGTCCTTACATGCCGACCTTCACTGAGAGGGTGAAGCCTCCTGGTGAGTGCCCAAATACCCTGTGCTCTCAGAATTTGCTGGACAGAAATCTGCTTGCACAGCATGTTCAGCTCCAATTAACTTTGGCTCTTCCCGGTAATGACTTAGGGATTCAATTATTAAGAGTAAAAGTAAAATGGTACTTAGCAAATTATGGTCCTTTTCATTTTGATTGCCTGGGGGGAAATGGTTTCATGGGAATCGATACAAAAAAAGTATCCCAAGAATGGGTTAATATATCCAAGACCTGTTTTCATTGCCAGGAGTTATGATCAGACCCTTCGCCCATAGCCTTAACTTCAACTTCAACGTTTCTGAACCTGACACTTGGCAGCATTATGTGATTAGTCTAAATGGCTTTCTCCAGGGTAAGTTCCTCTGAATGGTGAGAATCTCTTTGGAAAGGTGATGGGTGGGAACTCAAAATTCAAAATTCACTTGGCTCAGAAATCCCAGTCTTACTAGCACTGCCCATTCTGGTTTTTCCTTACCATGCATCCCCCTCAGCACCTGCAGATACAATCAAAACTGCTGTGGTTTGTGATTGTATGTTGCCTTGAAAGCATATAAGCCAGTAAGATGATAAGTTCATTGGGGCAGAGAACTTGTTTTCTCTTCCTGAACACCCTATAGCACCTAGTTATGTCCTGGGCACATCCAGATGGCTCAATAATGATCAATTATAAAAGATAATTCGGGGGCTTCCCTGGTGGCACAGTGGTTGGGAGTCCACCTGCCGATGCAGGGGACGGGGGTTCGTGCCCCGGTCCGGGAGGATCCCACATGCTGCGGAGCTGCTGGGCCCATGGGCCATGGCCACTGGCCTGCGCGTCCGGAGCCTGTGCTCCACGGTGGGAGAGGCCATCTGGGGGAGGTAGTGGTGAGAAAAGAAGAGTGTTCTCCAGAACAGGAAGATTCTTGCCTCCTATGTTTTCTCAAGGTAAGAGAATTCATTTCTTGGAGATGATCCATCTTAAAGGAGGAGAAAAAGTGTCTTCATTTAAATAGCAGTCCAAAAGGGAGTTAGAGGAAGAATCTCTGGGTGGCACTCACTCCAACATTTTGATAGCAAGTGTTTTCTATAGCGTCATCAGATACATTTTCAGGGGTGAACGAATGGCTTTCTGAGAAGCCCTTACACAGGGTGAAAACTGAGGTAGCAGCTTGGTTAAGGTTAAACACAGAGCACACAGTCTCTGTATTTATTCAGCTGTCAAAGAGGAGGCCCCATGGGTTTACTGCACCTATTATTTGTGGAAAAAAAGCCAGGTTTGGTTTCCCTGGCCTGGCTGAAGTGGGGTGATGGGGGTGGCCAACAGAATGTGCACTGAATTAAGAGGATTCTCTTATGTGATAGGAAATGTTATTTAAATGTGTAAATGTTGTCACTGAACTTTAACCCTGCATAGCAGAGTCTATCATCCCCATTGGGGGAACTAAGGCTCAGAAAGGAGGAGAAATGTGATCAAAGTCTCCCACTAGCAGTAGTGTTTAAATTTAAACCCTTGTTTCTGTTCTCGACACCCTTGCTACTCAAAGTGTGACCCAGGTACCAGCAGCATCAGCATCACTTGGGAGTTTGTTGGAAAGGCAGAATCTCAGGCTCCAGAGACCTGCTGAATGGGGATCCGCAGGTGATCTGTATGTCCATTAAAGCTCGAGAAGTTCTGCTTTTCATAATTCTTTGTTGCTGCCATATGACCAGGAGTTAGAAACTCAGCTTTGTATTGGTAATGCTCAGTGTCATCTTGCTTAAGTCTGAGCTTCAGATTCCTCACCTGTAAAATTAGAGGGGCTGGGTTCTTTTTGAATCCACGTAGTTCCACTTTTGGCTCCCCAAAATGTTTTGGGCATCATAGGCAGCACAATATCTTCTTTTCTTTCAAAATGTTTGTGAGCTATTGCAAATGTACTGCCAGAATCTCTGCTGAGGAAATTCCTCTGAGAAGGTAGTAGATTCAGAAATATCAATTCTGACCTGATGACACAGGTGGGGAACATTAGGAAAAGCATTGGGTTTTTTACCTCCTAAGTGTAGATAATATGCCCTGTTAAAAAGGAACACATCTCTGAAATAGACATCCCAGAGTATCAATTTCATTCCCATGAGGACAGGGATTTTGCAATAAGGGTCACGTCCATGTCACAGTATTTTTAATGGAACTACCTCAAGAGAAACAAGGAGCACATGATTAGAGCTTCTATTTAGAAAGTTGTTATTTGAACATAGTTTACTCTAAAAAGAGAGAGAGAGAGAGAGAGAGAGATTAAAACAAAACCTTGAATTGAATGTAGCTTTGTCAAAGGACAAATAAAGGCTTAGCCATAATTAGAATAGATTTAAAATTCCCAGTTACGTTTGGAGTTTCAACGCTGGTGGATTGTAGGTGCACAAACTCCTCTAAAAAACTGAGCTACTTGGAACATGAATGCATGGGGGCTGGATCTAACAGGACTAACTGGATTCCATCATTTAGAACCAAACTGGAAATAATGCAGTAATTTCTAAAGCCCAGTTCTCTGGCATCTAGTAGCCCAAAGAGTCAGCTCACAGATAGCCCTTTTCAGCTCTCTCCCTGATATATGTACCTGGGGCACATGTTAAATTCCATCCAGTGTAAAGGGACACTAACTCTGAGTGCCTCAGGTCTCAGTAGACAAGATCTCACCCCCTCACCCTCTCAGTGGAGACCCTATGGTTGTCATTGTTTTCTGTCTTTCAACCTAAGCTTCTATTTTGCAGTGCTAACTTCCCTCTGTAAAGAATGAGGAGCTGGTTTATCTCCTCCTCTTTGTCCTCCCCCTTCCTCCTGTCCCACAACACACACTCTTCACTGTCTTGCATCGGGTGCCTCTCATTGACCTCAAAGAGAGATGTTTCCCTAGGCTGAACTTAAAGATATTTAACCCAGGGGCTTTGCCTCCTTATATATGCCATGCCTCGATATGATTCAATCCTTCTTCCAAAATCCATCTACTATTTTGCCTATTCCTCTCCCAGAAGTAGGAAAGGCAGCCCTCCAAGTTTACAATCTACCATATCAGAAAAGAAATAATGAAAAATAGAGAAAAGTTATAAAGCGATAAACATACAATCCAGAGACAGATATCGAAGAAGTTCAAGGGAATGAAAAGCAAGGGGACAAGCAATCAAAGTGGGCTGAGGGGACCAGCCCAGAAGGCTTCTTGGAGGTATGTTGCTGATGAAGGGCCTTGGGCACCTGATGCCACGTCACAGGCCCTAGGACAAACTGAGTGGGCTTTCAGAGGAGCACAAGCAAGTTCCTGGAGAAAGGAAACTAGGGAAGAGAACTACTGAAAACATGGCCTTCCTCTGTAGTACCTATCTAACATGACCCTTTGCCACCCACACTTTAGGTTATAACGACAGTCTTCAAGAGGAAATGAACGTAGATTGCCCCCCGGGCCAATACTTCATCCAAGATGGTGATGAGGATGAGGACAAGAAGGCCTGCCAATTTAAGCGCTCCTTCCTGAAGAACTGCTCTGGCCTGGAGGACCCTACTTTTGGCTACTCTACTGGACAGCCCTGCATCCTTCTAAAGATGAACCGGGTATATTGGCCCTTGTCACTCTGTCTATGATAAGTGGATGAGTTGGGTAGGAAGGCTCTGGCTGCTACATTTCTCTTGGGCTCTGTCTTCATACACTGTAAGTTTGGCCATTTTTACCAAGAGCATCACTAATACAAACAACCAGACAAACCTACCAAGCAATAATTCCTTTTCTCCCTGAACACTTTCTATTTTGATTCTTCTCCAGCACCCCTAAACCTTTGATGCTCTGTCAGGAATGAGATCTTGAGCTGTTTGGAACAGGGGACTGACATGGGGGTGGCATGGGGGACAATTCTTATTTATTTATTTTATTATTTAAAAAAATTTTTTTTTTGCGGTACGCGGGCCTCTCACTGTTGTGGCCTCTCCCATTGCGGAGCACAGGCTCCGGACGCGCAGGCTCAGCGGCCATGGCTCACGGGCCCAGCCGCTCCGCGGCATGTGGGATCTTCCTGGACTGGGGCACAAACCCGTGTCCCCTGCATCGGCAGGCGGACTCTCAACCACTGCGCCACCAGGGAAGCCTGGGACAATTCCTATATCACAAGAAATGCATTTTCCTTCTCTCCTGCCATGCCTCAGGTGTGGCAGAGCCTTACCAGGCACACTCCTCTTGACCCAGTACATTCTTTGCATTTTCAGGGTAATCCTGCTGCAGTTACCATTGTATGAATATCAGGCACAAATAAAATAAGAAGTAAGCTGAGCTGAGCAGCTCAGAAGATACTTTGCATATTCTGCTTTCTGTAACATTTCCGAGAGGGCAAAATAGATCATGTTTATGCCTAAAGAAAGGACAACTCAAGGGGGATTTAGAAAAGCCATATTTTTACTGTCAAATCTGTTTTGTTTTTTGTTTTTTAAAAAAACGCTGGTTTTCTTTTGCTAGATTGTTGGCTTTCGTCCTGAGCCTGGAGACCCTGTGAAGGTTTCCTGCAAAGTTCAGGTAAAGTGCCTTTTGAGTAAGTACTGTTAGCACGTCTGTTTCATGCAAAAGGGTGGGTCATCCCTTCCAAGGGCTTTACCGTGGATGGTTGCCTAAGGGTTAGGGAAAGGTTTAATCTTTTCATAACTACACCTCCATTTATACCTTCAGGCCTCCCTGTTTCCAGAAAACATTCCATTCATGTGTATTCGTGTGTGTAGTGTTTGTGTGTGTGTGTGCTGATTTATACCTGTGAAAGCCAAAGACTGAACCTCAGCTAAGAGCCACAGCAGGAAACAACAATGTGCCAAGTCATTAACGGAAATTCTGTTTACACTTTTGCTCTAATTACTTGTTTCTTTGAACTAAACAAGCAGCTTTCATTAGAGTCATTAGTCCCTGCTTTTAAAACTGATTTCACAAAAGAAAAGCAAGGGAATGATATCACAAAAGTGAGGTAGTGTTTGTGGAAAGACAGGCTCTGATCTGTTTCTTAACTTGGGTGGAGGTCTTCAGGGGTCAATTTTCTTCTTCTTCTGTAAATCGTGTGTGTGTGTGTGTGTGTGTGTGTGTAGCCTCCATACTCTTTGACATATTTTACAATACAACATATATAGCAATACAAAAATAAATAAATAAATAAAACTGATTTCACTTTTTGCAGCAATGACCAGTGGCACTGGGTGTTGCAATAACAAATGACTACAAGGGAAGTATAAACAGAACTCCATTAATATGCTAATTAACTGTCCTTCAAGGGACCATTAACTCCTATCTCATCTGTGCCAATTAGCTCCTTTGTAGGAAAAAGCCTACAAAGATCTTGGGTTTGCTGGGGTTTGCTTCTTAAAGTTGGCAGTAGCTCCCTCCTGTTTGGTAACACCTACTACACCCCCAGTCCTGGACGGTTGTCTTGCAAATGTGTGAAGCCGGGTAACCCCATTCTCAGTACCAGAAATGCTGCTCAAAACTCCAGTCTTGATCGTGGCAGATCAGAAAGCAGCAAAAGGCAGCATTTATTCAGTCAATAGTTCACATTCAGCAAGAATTTATGGATCACTTATTAAGTACCAGGTACTTTGCTAGGTGTTGGGGGTGCCAAGATAAATATGATTCCATCTCTGAAATCAGGGCCATCAAGTAATACAGGTGCTATGAAAGGTGCAGTGTGGGGCTTCCCTGGTGGCGCAGTGGTTGAGAGTCCGCCTGCCAATGCAGGGGACACGGGTTCGTGCCCTGGTCCGGGAGGATCCCACATGCCGCGGAGCAGCTGGGCCTGTGAGCCATGGCCGCTGAGCCTGCGTGTCCGGAGTCTGTGCTCCGCAACGGGAAAGGCCACAGCAGTGAGAGGCCCGCGTACCGCAAAAAAAAAAAGAAAAGAAAAGGCCTGTGACCAGGGAAAGCGGAGGAGGATGAAGTAGTCACTCCAGGCAGCAAAATCCTCAACATTTCAGTCATGCCAG
>NW_020172464.1:1068770-1076312 GCF_003031525.2 Neophocaena asiaeorientalis asiaeorientalis | reverse complement strand
AAAAAAAAAAAAAGGTGCAGTCAGGACATTAAAGAGGGAAAGGTTAGTTCCACATGAGAGGTGGTGACACTGAAGTTGAGCTTTGAAAGGTCAGGCAGTGCTTGCTAGGTGAACAAGGTAGGAAGGACATTCATTCTGGTCACATATATGTGAGCATGTATAAACATACACACGTGAGGTGTGACTGCAAACTGGTGGAACTGATTCCACACACCATTCACAAAAAAATGAATTTCATTACTTTTTACAAGAATATATAAATAAACCATAAAGACGAACTCAGTCTTAAACCAGCATATTAATTGGATTGAGTCCTGCTTATAGTTCCCTAGTGGAAGCCATTCATTTTTCAGCTTACGGGGAACCTTGCTGAGAACTGTCCTTTAAAAAAAAAAAAAGAAACACTGAGTCATTATACATTGTATAATAATCAACACTGGTCAAATCCACACCCACTTGTGGAAATCAAGCATGATGAGGTAATTATTAGAATAAATTAAGGAGAGCTCGGTTTATACTAAGAGCCATTATACTATATCGATAGAAGTAATCACATGACCCGAGTGAGTGATTTGCTAGTAGTGATGCACTATTTGCCCCCTAGTAACCTCTAGACCTCTGCTATTTAGGGCAAGCCTAACGCATAGGCAGAATGGGCAGTCCCCTACCTGACATGATATGATGAGGGTAGACTTGTTTATTTAATCATTTCCCCCCTTGCTTATCCTCCTGACCCCACCTCCTGTAATTAAGCACCTCAGAGAATGTGGTCAGAGACGTGCATTTAGGTGAGCCAACTACAGGCTGTGTCCCTATGCATCAGGTCCCTGTGCACTGGGTCTGACTTCAACCAGAAATGAGCACACCGTGTGCACGTTGTTGTGGAGTGGGATTTACTAGGCATGTTCCAACTTACACCTGCCTCAGCTCCAAAGTCCAAGACTGGGTACCAGGACCAGTGTGATTCTTTGGAGAGGTGCTGGCATGGTAGGCCCTCTTGCCAGAGCAACACTGGGTACTGCAAGCCCTTTGGAGCCCTTCTGCCTGGGTCCCCTAGGAGCCAGCATAGAGCCATACTGAGAACCTTCAGCCTCTGTGGTCTGGGCCTTCTATTCAGTGTTCTTTGCACTGAAAAGCCAAAGCACAGTCTCTCCCTGGAAACACTCCTCTGGGGATAAGTCTGGGCTGAGCTATGCCCCATTCTGCTTTCGTGGTCTTCCTGAGACAGTTGTGGGTCACACAGTGATTTCACCTGGGACACAAGCCCCTTTAGCTCAGGCTCCAACTCACTGAATGACCCAGCACCTGATATGTACTTGCTTTTACTTACAGAGAGGTGATGAAAACGACATCCGATCCATCAATTACTACCCAGAGTCGGCTTCTTTTGACCTCCGTTACTACCCTTACTATGGCAAACTGACTCACGTAAGTCTGTATTCCCTTCAGTCTTTGCTGTCAGAAAGGGCTCAGAGACAAAGGAAGGGCTGGCTGGGATCTATGAGAATTAGGGAGCAGCAGGTCGTAGCAAAGGGGTGAATAGCTGCTGGCCCAGACTAGGAGTTCCCTCTACCAATTCCTATCCCAACCACTCCTTTCCAAATCTGGAGGAATCTCAGACACGGTCTGGCCTAACTCCTTCAGTTTACAGATGGAGAGATTAGGGTTCAGAGAGAGGAAGTGACTTGCCCAAGGTCACATAGCTAATTAGTGGCAGAGCCAGGAGCAGACAAATCACTTGCCATTGCACTAAATTATGCCCAAATAATCACTTTCCTGTTTCTCCCACTTAGAGCCTTGGGGCAGTGAAAACTTCATCTCCAGCACGGAGACTTGATAAATACTAGTTCTGGTTTGATTCATGGTCTGATATCTAGAAAATCATATCACGCTGAGCTAGAATTGGTTTTCCCCAGAGGACAATCAGACAACTGACACTGACTTATGAGAGAAATATGTCATTTCTCCACTGTCCCAGGGCAGAGAGAGCATGTCAGTTGATTTAACCATTTGTGACTTGGCATCATGGGATTTACTCAGTTCCTTTTGTGGAGGTTGTTCCATCCTCCTGCACTGATTATCTGATCACTTCCATCCTATTGCCCTCCCCTACATACCCTCCCCTCCTCACACTTAGAATTCATTGTTCTTCCACCTACAGGTTAACTACACCTCCCCGCTGGTGGCAATGCACTTTACAGATGTAGTGAAGAACCAAGCGGTGCCTGTGCAGTGCCAACTGAAGGGCAAAGGCATCATAAATGATGTCATCAATGATCGTTTTGTGGGTAGGGTAATCTTTACTCTGAACATAGAAACCTAAGAACTTCAGGGGGCCACTCCCACCAGTTCTGTTTCTGTTTTATTTCATGTTACCCTGGTAGCACCTGAATTCTTTTTCTTCAATTGGGACACAGCCAAGTGGACACCTGAGACAGCAGATCATCTTTCCTTGCCTTTGGCATATGTTCGAAATGGCATTGTGGGAGCTATTTGATTTTTAAAGGTAGTCTCTCCTGATGACAAATAGCTTATATTAATTTCCTTTTCTCCCACTTAAAACTAAAACCCATTCTTGCTGCTAGAAGTCTCATTGTAGTGTAACATAGTATCTGATAAAATTCACAATAGCCATGAAGGAGGATTTCCGTAATGATTATAAATTCATCATGTTTTCTAAAAATTTGTTGTTTTTAGAGGTAAGATTCCTCCCAACCAGGCTGATAACTAACCATTTTTGTTAACCTGCCTGGCAAGGTCCTTCCCTGAGAATCACCAACCAGACCAATCCAGAATACACCTAGGGCCACCATACCTAGGGAACTCTACATCCAGGGGTGCTTGTGAAACTGGCTGCCTCACATGGGCAACTAAATACTGATTCACAGACTAGGTTATCTAAAACTGGGACAGAAGTCAGTGATAACTGGATATTGTCCTGGGATAGACCTTCCCTATAACTTTTTTTGGGAGGTGAGGCCCACTGCAACTGGGGAGAACACCTACCATGTGGACGTGACTGGTATTAGATTCCTTGCTTTATGGTGTAATCCAAAGGCAAATGTTCCTGCAGAAAGGTTTGTCTCAGCTTCAGACACAGGAAGAAAACAAGGAAGATCTCCACCAACTAATTCTTGAGCTCTTTGTTTGACAGTAGTGTGATGTTCTTTGAGACCATCAGGGATAGGTATGTTGACCGTCCCCGCCCACACCTCGTTACAGCGCTGGGGATTGAAATCAGGGTCTCCCAACTGATACGTGGTAAGACAGAAAGCTCCTGCCAGGCCACCCTAAACTCAAGGCCCATTAGCCAGCTTTGCAGTTGCTTAAAAAATGATAAGAGGCAGATGTTTATCCAGGTTGTGGATCAGCCAGGCTGCTTTGTCTTATCTTTGGCCATGTGACCATTCCACTGTTCCTTAACACCTCCACCAGGGGGAGGGCTGGGACAAGGAGAAAAAGAAAGCATCAGAGAAGAGCATAGTGTCTCAGGGTCCAAAGCAGGGTTAAATGCCACCTAGAAGTATCCAGAGTCTGAATCTCCTCTACAATGTTTACCTTCTCCCAAAACAGGGAACTGACAGTATGGTAGTGAAGAAAAACAAGTAAAGAAGTAACTACAATATAGCGTGACAAGAGTTATAATACTAGTATGTGGAAATGCTATGGGAACATGAAGAAAAGTAAGCTGAGAAAGTAGCAGAGGAAATTTCACATGCAAAGTCACAATCACGAAAGACCATGGTGTGTTTGGGTAACTGAGCAGTTCATGTAGCTGGAGTGTAAAGGGCTCAGAGCAATGGCAGGGAGCGGCAGTGGATTGGGCTAGAAATGTATACAGGTACTGAAAGAAGACTTTGAGTTTTATCTAGTAGGTGAAAAGGAGTCATGAAAGCATTTTATGCAGGGAAGCTCTGTGATCATATTTACTTTTTAGAAAGAGCACTTTGGCAGCCACAGTGTGAAGGGTGGATTGGAGAAGGGCAAGACTGGGGAATGGGCAACGAGGGAGAAGAAGGAGTCAAGAATGACGCCAAGGTTTTGAGCTTGGCTACACCCAGTGGGATAGTGATATTGTTAAGACTGGAAATACACGAGTGAAGCAGGATTGGAGAGGACGATGTTGAGATCACTTCTGGACATTTTAGGCTTTTGATTTCTATTGGTCAGACATTGATGTGGAGATGTAAATATAAGTGGGGTTGGGAAGAAGGAAATCTGAGAACAAAAGCAGCATTCGCTGAAGTGAACTCTCTTAATAAAGTCTAAGCTATTTAATCGTGGGAATTTGAGCCACTTATGTAAAGACACCACAGCAATCTAGTCTCTCGGGTAGTGCTTCTCTCTTGGCTTATGGCAGAAAGGACTGCTGCTGCTCGTTGGAATCTCCTTCCCAGACACCTTTCCAACTTTTAGTGACAGAGTAAAGGGGGGTTGCCTGCTATTAACAAGTGATTAAAAGACATGCGACAGCAGATTTGTGGAAAATACAAAAAATAATGAAACTGTCTCCTCCCAACGCCTTTCCTTACCAAATTCCATTTTCAAAGCTAACCTTTAAAAAGAAACAAACTTGAAGATAACAACTTTAAAGCCACCTAAAAATTACCTCAAATAACCAAACTCTCAAGATTTAGTAGTAAAAGGTAATAGAACATTAGATCTGGAAATGATATTAGAGCGTTTAGTGAAAACAACCTGCGTTGCATCTGACTCCAGGTCCAGTGCTCTTTCTACTCTGAGCTGCTGCTTACCAGGAAGTACCATCTTTTTAAAAATCAATGAATGATATCCCAAACATTTTAAAACATATGTCAAATTTGAGTTAGAATAGTTAACATTTCACAGGAATTCAACTGGTGCTATATATTATACATAATACATTATCCTGTTAAATACGTTGACTATTAGACAGACAAGGAATTATGAATCTTTTGTCATACAGTATTTCTCATTCAGTGGAATCCATCGTGTCCACAGTTTCAAAGCAGTAATGAATAGTACTACGGCAGTTGGGGATGTCAGCTGGGACATTTAAAAATAGCTTTATTATACAGAACTGGATATTATAATATATTCACTAAAATTGAATTCTAACAATTCAATAAACTTCTAATGGGTTAATTTAAATAGTCCCCCAAACTGTGCTGTACCAGGATTTGATTTGTATACCATCTGTTGCAGTGCACTTGGTTTTACTTGATTGTCAATGAGAAATACTACTTTCAAATGCCTTCATGATTTTGTCCATGCTAGACTTAGGATTTTTTACTTCTTATCCCTCTGAAATTATTATCCTGAAGTTACCTTTCTTAGGCATCTGTTTGCTGGGAATCTTCATATAGAAAACATTAATATTGTCTTGGGGAGTTGTTGACAGCAATAAATTAAAATTAAAAAGGAGTGTATGATTTCCTCTTTCTAAACTGTGCCACTGATTTTCCCATAGGAATACTGGACAGACATGTGGGTGGAAAACTCAACAACTGACAGCCTATTAGTTTAAGACTTTTTTTCTTCTTCTCCCTCCCACTTTTTTTTTTCCCAATTCCTGGGATTTGGCCACAGGAGAATGAAACTAAAAGTTGTTTCATTCCCATTGTCCAAAATCAACCAAAAGTCAGAGGGCAAGGAAGCCCACCGATGTGGTCCATACAGGTCAGCCTCCCAAGGAAGAAAGCAGGGTGGAAAAGGGTAGAAAGTGCATTTGGAGGGGCAAACGAAATACCTAGCACAGCCACCAAGATTTTGAGATTCTGAGGACAGACTCCTCAGAGCCTGATACAGTGCTGGAACTATCTAAAAGGAATTTACTGAATCACATAACTGAAAAGTCCAGCAACTCTAAGATGTCATTAGGAACCAGTCTCTCTCCATCTATCTATTCTGCTTTCCATCACATTGGCTTCATTCTCAGGCTCCACAAATCAAGATATGCATGATGGCTGCCAGCATTGCCAGGCCGACATCCTTAAAGGCTAATTCCCCTTTGAAAAGATAGCTTCTCTTCCCTGATAGTTCAAATAAAAATTCTGAGTCTCTCATTGGCTTGAATTGGACTCTGTGTCCATCCCTGAACCAACCTCTGTGGCCACAGGGGGAAACTTCTCTAGTTGGCCAGGCTTGAGTCACATGCCCAGCCCTGGATCTTGGGGTGATATCAATACCACTCAACCTGCCTGGAATGAAAGTCAGGGAGAGGTGATCCTCCTGAGGAAAACTGAAGTGTTGTTACCAAAGAAGGGTGTACGGATGGGAAGTGGAAGATAGAATAGATGTTCACTACATTTTGTCAGTGTCCTGTCAAATCCTATACCTACTTATGGTTGTATCTGAACTTTTAGACTAAAATCTTTTCAAATTTTTAACATTAAGATCTCCGAAGAACAGTCCTTTCACTCTACTCTGGCATTTTGTCAACACCTTTTGCTTGGAAGAAAAGGAAGGTGGAAAGAGAAAGAAAGAAACCATCTTGATTTGTTCTACTTTGTCTTTACCAAAGAGAATTCCAAAATTTAAATCTGCATTCAGAGTCTGGCTTCCATAAAGCATTTTCTTCCCGGAATAGAATGATATAACCTTCATAAAACAGTTAACTTGAATCATAAAAGTATCTGACTTGAATCAGAACAAACATGTTCACAAATGAGATGCAGGAGGAGGGTCACATCCTTTCCCTCCTCTCCAATCCTCTGGCTGATGATATCATCTTGTATATAGAAAATCCTAACCTCCTAGAGAAATAGAAATAAAAACAAAAATAAACAAATGGGACCTAATGAAACTTAAAAGCTTTTGCACAGCAAAGGAAACCATAAAGAAGACCAAAAGACAACCCTCAGAATGGGAGAAAATATTTGCAAATGAAGCAACTGACAAAGGATTAATCTCCAAAATTTACAAGCAGCTCATGCAGCTCAATATCAAAAGAACAAACAACCCAATCCAAAAATGGGCAGAAGACCTAAGTAGCCATTTCTCCAAAGAAGATATACAGATTGCCAACAAACACAAGAAAGAATGCTCAACATCATTAATCATTAGAGAAATGCAAGTCAAAAGTACAATGAAATATCATCTCACACTGGTCAGAATGGCCATCATCAAAAAATCTACAAACAGTAATTGCTGGAGAGGGTGTGGGAAAAGGGAACCCTCTTGCACTGTTGGTGGGAATGTAAATTGATACAGCCACTATGGAGAACAGTATAGAGATTCCTTAAAAAACTAAAAATAGAACTACCATACGACCCAGCAATCCCTCTACTGGGCATATACCTTGAGAAAACCATAATTCAAAAAGAGTAAAGTACCACAATGTTCATTGCAGCTCTATTTACAATAGCCAGGACATGGAAGCAACCTAAGTGTCCATCGACAGATGAATGGATAAAGAAGATGTGTCACATATATACAATGGAATATTACTCAGCCATAAAAAGAAATGAAATTGAGTTATTTGTAGTGAGGTGGATGGACCTAGAGTCTGTCATACAGAGTGAAGTAAGTCAGAAAGAGAAAAACAAATACCGTATGCTAACA
>NW_020172464.1:1051452-1068544 GCF_003031525.2 Neophocaena asiaeorientalis asiaeorientalis | reverse complement strand
TGGGACGAAGTGAGAGAGTGGCATGGACATATATACACTACCAAATGTAAAATAGATAGCTAGTGGGAAGAAGCTGCATAGCACGGGGAGATCAGCTTGGTGCTTTGCAACCACCTAGAGGGGTGGGATAAGGTGGGTGGGAGGGAGACATGAGAGAGGGGATATGGTTATATACGTATACATATAGCTGATTCACTTTGTTATACAGCAGAAACTAACACAACACTGTAAAGCAAGTATACTCCAATAAAGATGTTTAAAAAAAAAGACTATTACAGCTAAAGAACAAGTTCACTAAGGTCTCAAGATAAAACATCAGTATAAAAAAATCAGTGACACAATGCAGCCAAAAATAAATAAATTTATTAAAAAAAAAAAATAAGATTTTTAAAAATTTAAAAATAAAAAATCAGTTCTTTCTCTACACTAGCAGTGAACAATTTCAAAGTGAAATTAACAAAATAATTCCATTTACGATAGAATAAAAGAGGAACAAAATACTCAGAAAAAGATTAACAAAAGAAGTGTAAGACTTGTACACTGAAAACTACATAATATTGTTGAAATAAATTAAAGAACTAAATAAATGGAAAAACACTGGTGTTCATGGATTAGAAGATTAATAGTGCTAAAATGGTCATACACCCCAAATTGATCTACATATTCAATACAAACTTTTCAAAACTCCAACTTCCTTTTTTCTTTAGAAATTAACAAGGTGATCCTAAAATTCATATGGAAATGTAAGGAACCCAGAAAAAACGAAGTAATCTTGAAAAACAAAAATCTGGAAGACTCATACATCCCAATTTCAAAACTTACTACAAAACTAGAGTAATTAAAATAGTGTGGTATTGTCATAAGGATAGGCATATAGATCACTAGAATAGAACTGAGAGTCCAGAAACAAACCCACACGTCTATGGCCAATCGATTTTTCAAAATGGTGCTACATCCATTCAATAGTCAAAGAATAGTCTCTTCAACAAATGGTGCTGGGACAATATACATGCAAAAGAATGAATTTGGATCTTTACCTCACACGATATACAGAAATTGGCCCTAAATGGATCAAAGATATAAATGTAAGAGCTAAAACTATAAAACTCTTAGAAGAAAACCTAGACTTAAATCTTTGTGACCTTGGATTAAACAATGGTTTCTTAAATATAATGCCAAAAGCACAAGTGACAAAAGGAAAATAGATAAATTTGACTTCATCAAAATTAAAAACTTTCGTGCTTCAAAGGACACTATCAAGAAAGTGAAAATACAACCCACAGAATAGAAGAAAATCTTTGTAAATTATATATCTGTTAAGGTAGGGGTCCACAACCTCCAGGCTGTGGACTGGTACCAGTCCTTGGCCTGTTAGGAACTGGGCTGTACAGCAGGAGGTGAGCAGTGGGCGAGCGAGCAAAGCTTCATCTGCTGCTCCCCATCGCTTGCATTACTACCTGAACGATCCCCCCCCTTCCACCCCTGGTCCGTGGAAAAACTGTCTTCCAAGAAACCAGCCCCTGGTGCCAAAAAGGTTGGGGACCGCTGTGATAAGGGACTAGTATCCAGAATATATAAAAAACTCTTACAACGCAACAGTAAAAAGACAACCCAATTTAAAATGTGCAAAGAATCTAAATAGATATTTCTCCAAAGGAGATATACAAATGGCTAATAAGCATATGAAAAGATGTTAAGTATCATTAGTCATTAGGGAAATGCAAATCAAAACCACTATGAGATACCATTTCACATCCACTACAATGGTTAAAATAATTTTTCTTTAAAAAACAGTAAGAAGTGTTGAGGATATGGAGAAGTTAGAACCTTCATACACTGTTGGAGAGACCATAAAATGGTGAAGCCACTTTGGAAAAGCAGTTTGGCAATTCTTCAAAAGGTCAAACATAGAGTTTACCAAATGACCCAGCAATTCCACTCCTAAATATACATGAGAGATAATTAAAAACATATGTCCACTCAAAAACATGTACACAAATGTTCATAGCAGCATTATTCATAATAACCAAAAAATGGGAAGAACCCAAATGTCCACCAACTGATGAATGGATAAACAAAGTGTGACATATCCATACAATGGAATATTATTCAGTCATAAAAGGAATGAAATACGGATGAATGCTACAGCATGGATGAATCTCAAAACATTATGTTAAGTGAAAGGAGCCAAACACAAAAGGCCACATGTATGATTCCATTTGTATGACATGTCCAGAACAGGCAAATCCGTAAAGACATAAAATAGATCCGTGGTTGCCAGGGGCTGGAAGGAGGGGGAATGGAGAGTGACTGTTAATGGGGATGAGAATATCTATCTATCTATCTGTCCATCTATCCATCTATATATAGAGAGAGGGAGAGAAATTTCTGGGTCATATGGTAATTTCATGTTTAACTCTGAGGAACTGCCAGACTGTTTTCCAAAGCAGCTGCACCATTTTACAGTCCCACCAGCAATGTATGAGGGTTCCAATTTCTTTACACCCTTGGCAACACTTTTACTATTTTTTTTTATTAGAGCCATCCCACTAGGAGTGCAGTGGCATCTCATTGTGGTTTTGATTTGCATTTCCCTGATGACTAATGACGTAGAGCATTTTTTTTTTCTTGTGCTCATTGGCCATTTGTATATTTTCTTTGGAGAGATGTCTATTTAGATCCTGTGCTCGTTTTTAGTTTGGTTGTCTTTTTACTCTTGATTTGTTAAAGTTATTTATATATTCTGGATACTAGACCTTTATCAAATATAAGATTTGCAAAATTTTTCTCCCATTTTATGGGCTGTCTTTTCAATTTCTTGATGGAATCCTTCGAAGTACAAAAGTTTTAAATTTTGATAAAGTCCAATTTATCTATTTTTTTCTTTTGTTGCCTGTGTTTTTGGTGTCATATCTAAGAAACTCTTTCCTAACTGAAGGTCATGAAAATTTACTCCTATATTTTCTAAGCGTTTTATAGCTCTAGCTTTTACATTTAGATCTATGACCATTTTGAGTTACCACACTCTTAATTACTATAGCTTTGTAGCAAGTTGTGAACTCAGGAAGTGTAAGTCTTCCAACTTTGTTCTTCTTTTTAAAGATTTTTTTTTCTTTTTAAAGATAGTTTTTGGCTTTCCTGCATCCCTTTAATTTCCATATAAATTTTTTGATCTGCCTGTCAATTTCTGCAAGAAAGGTTATATTTCAATGGTTGCTTTAGAGTTTATACCAGGTTTTCTTAATCTCAGCATTGTTAACTTTTTGGGCCAGGTAATTCTTTGTTTTGGGGACTGTCCTGTGCATTTTGGAATGTTTGGCAGCATCCCTGGCCTCTATCTAATAGATATCAGTAGTATCCCCTTCACTTTTGGAAACGAAAAATGTCTCCAGACATTCCTAAATGTCTTCCGGGGGTCAAAATCACCCCTGATTGAGAACCACTGGTTTAGGGTATATATCTTTAACATCACAATCCACCTTCAAGTTATATTATACTACTTCACATATTGTATGTGAACCTTACCGTAGTATACTTCCATTTCTCCCCTGTGGTCCTTTCTGCTATTGTTATCATACATTTTACTTATTCATATATCATAAGCCCCACAACACATTGTTATTATTTTTATTTAAACAGTAAACTATTTTTAAAGATTTAAATAATAAGAAAAATTCTTAATATTTAATTATGTAGTTACCATTTCCAATTCTCTTTCTTCCTTTGAGTAGATCCAGATTTCCATTTTCATGCTGCTTGAAGGATGTTCTTTAATGTGTTTTATAGTGCAGAACTGCTCGTGATGGTTTGTTTCAGCTTTTGTATGCCCGAAAGTCTTTATTTTTGCCTTTGTTTTTGAAAAATATTTTGATGAATATAGAATTCTTGATTAAGAGTGCTCGCTTTCACTTTAAAGATGTTGCTTCACTGTCTTCTGGCTTGTTTCTTTTATAAATTTATTTATTTATTTTTGGCTGCGTTGGGTCTTCATTGCTGCATGCAGGCTTTCTCTAGTTGCAGCGAGTGGGAGCTGCTCTTCGTTGCAGTGCGCGGGCTTCTCATTGCAGTGGCTTCTCTTGTGGAGCACAGGCTCTAGGAGCACGGGCTTCAGCAAGGGCTTCAGTAGTTGTGGCACGTGGGCTCAGTAGTGGCTTGTGGGCTCTAGAGCACAGGCTCAATAGTTACGGTGCATGGGTTTAGTTTCTCCATGGCATGTGGGATCTTCCCGGACCAGGGCTCGAACTCGTATCCCCTGCATTGGCAGGTGGATTCTTAACCACTGCACCACCAGGGAAGTCCCTGGCTTGTTTCTTCAAGAAATCTGATGTCAACCTTTGTACATAACATATTTTTTCTCCTGCTGTTTGTGAGATTTTCTCTGTATCACTATTCTTAAGCAACTTGATATTATGTGCCTGGCATAGTTTCCATGTTCCTTGTGCTGGGAGTTCATTGATCTTCTTGGATCTATAAGCTTATAGTTTTCATTAAATTTTGAAGTAACTCAGCCATTATTCCTTCAAATATTTTTTCAGCTACCACTCCCACCCCATCCTCTCCTTCAGGGACTCCAAATACATATATATATTGGGTCACTTAAAATTTTCCCACAACTCAGCGCAGTGGTTAAGAATCCACCTGTCAATGCAGGGGACACGGGTTCGATCCCTGGTCCAGGAAGATCCCACATGCCACGGAGCAACTAAGCCCACGAACCACAACTACTGAGTCTGCATTCTAGAGCCCCCGAGCCACAACTACTGAGCCCGCGTGCCATAACTACTGAAGCCCACGCACCTAGAGCCTGTGCTCCGCAACAAGAGAAGCCAACGCAGTGAGAAGCATGCTCACCGAAACGAAAAGCAGCTCCCACTTGCTGCAACTAGAGCAAGCCCTCGTGCAGCAACAAAGACCCAAGGCAGCCAAAAATAAATAAAATAAATAAATTTATTTTTAAAAAGATGGACTGAAAATAATTTCCCACAACTCACTGATACTCTGATCTTTTTCTCAGTCTTTTTCTATCCATGTTTAATTTTGAATATTTTCTATTTTCATATCTTCACTAATATTTTCCTTTACAACTGGTAACCTATAGTTAAGCTAATACAGTGCTTATTTCATCTCAGATATTGTAGTTTTCATTTCTACAAGTCTGATTTGGGTTCTTTTTATATCTTCCATGTCTCTCTTTTTATGTTCAATATTATGTTCATAATATTTCTTTATAATCCTTTTAATGTCTGCATGAATCCATAGTGATGCCTTTTCTCTCATTCCTGATATTAGTAACTTGTGTCTTATTGCTTTTTTCCCCTAGAATCTTGCTGGAGGTTTATCAGTTTCATTGATTTCCTTAAATACCAGCTTTTAATTTCATTGATTTTCTTCTATTGTTTTACTGTTTTCTACTTCATTGATTTCTGTTCTGATTTGTATTGGGGTTTTTTTCTTATTATTTTGGGTTTAATTTGCTCTTATGTTTTTGGTTTCTTAAAGTGGAAGCTTAGATCACTGAATTGGGAACTTTATTATTTTCTCGTGTAAGTGCTTAGTTCTATGAACGTCCAAGGATGTTTAGATTTAAACATGTCATGTTTACATTTCCCTCTAAGTAAGTTATGCTTTAGCCACACCTCAAAAATTCTAATATATTGTGCTTTTATTTTCATTCCCTTCAAAACACTTTCTAATTTCCCTTTTGATATCTTCCTTGACTAATGAATTATTTAGAAGTGTACTATTTAGTTTCCAGATACTTGGGGATTTCGAGATATCTTACTGTGATTTCTAATTTAATTCCATTGTGGTGAGACAACATACTTTATATTATTTAAATAATTTGCATTATAGGTATTAATAAAAGTGTTGAATAAATTAATTTCAATTAAATATACCTGACCAAAAAAACCTGCAAATAAATAAATAAATAATTTAAAATATATTAAGACTTGTTTTATAACTCAGAATATTGTCTATCTTGGCAAATGATCACTTGAAATATGTATTCAGATGTTTGTGGGTGTAGAGTTCTATGAATATCAATTAAGTCAAATTGATTAATCATATTTTTCACATCTATATGTTTATTGATTTAATAATTGTTCAGTTATTATGAGAGTGGTGTTGAAATCTCTGACAATAATTTGTTTGGATTTGTCTATTTTTCCTTTCAGTTCTAAGTTTTTGCTTCATGTATTTTGAACCTCTGATATTAGTTACATAAAGATCTAGGAATGCTATGCTTTTTTTTTCCTTTTATTTTACTTTATTTTTTATTGAAGTGTAATTGCTTTATAATATCGTGTTAGTTTCAGGTGTAGAGAGGATTGTTATGTCTTTTTGATGAATTGATCCCTTTATCATTATGAAATGACTTTGTTTTTCCCTGGTAATATTCTTTACTCTGCTATCTACTCTGCTTGAAATTAATGCAGCCATTTCAGCTTTATTTGATTAGTGTTAGCATGGTGTAATTGTTTCCTATTCTTATACTTTAGCCTATTTGTGTCTTTATATTTCAGGGGCTTTATTGTAGACCACACATAGTTGGGTCTTTCATATTTTTCATCCTGACAATCTCTACCATTTAATTGAGTTGTTTAGGCCATTTATATACAATGTGATTATTGATTTGGTTGTATTTAAATCTACCATCTTGCTATTTGTTTTCTGTTGGTCCCATCTGTTCATTGTTCCCCCTTTCTATTTTTCTGTCTTCTATTGGAATTAACTGAGTTTTTTAAATGATTCTACTTTATTGACTTATAGCTATATTGCTTCATTTATTTCTTGTGTGTTTTTTTAGACATTGCTTTAGGGTTTCATAGTAGATATCTTTAACTTATCACTGTCTACCTTCAAGTCATATTACACCACTTCATGTATCGTATAGGAACTTTACAACAATTAACTTCCATTTCATCTTTGTGTTATCATACATTTTTCTTCTATGTATGTTATAAACACCACACTTCATTGTTATTATGTTTGCTTTAACCTTTATCATTTTTCTGTTCTTAACATGACTTTTAATAGCTAAATAGTATTATGTACTATCCAGAGTATGGATGCATCAAAATTTATTTAATCAATTCCAAATTGTGCATTAAGGTTGTTACCTGTTTTTTCCTTGATATTAAAAATTATATAGCAATGAACATTCGTGTGCTGAAATCTCTTTGCACACTTCTGATTATTTCTTATTTTTTTGCTGTGGCAAAAAAATACACACAACATAAAATTTACCATCTTAACCATTTTTAAGTGTATAGTTCAGTACTGTTCAGTAAATTCACATTCTTGTGAAACAGATATCCAAAACTTTTTCATCTTACAAATCTGAAACTTTGTGCCCATGAAACAACAACACTTCTTTTCCCATTTCCCCCAGCCTCTGGTAACAACCATTCTACTTTCTGTTTCTATGAACTTAGATATCTCATATAAGTGAAATCATACAGTATTTGTCTTCATGTGGCTGGCTTATTTCACTTAGCATAATGCCCTCAAGGTTCATCCGCGTTGTAGCATGTGACAGAATTTCCTTCCTTTTTAAGGCTGAGTAATATTCCATTGTATGTATATTCCATGTTTTGTTTACCCATTCATATGTTGATGAACATTTGGGTTATTTCCACCTTTTGGCCATTATGAATAATGCTGCTATGAACATGGATGAACAAATATCTTTTTGAGACCCTGCTTTCAATTTTTCAGGGTACATACCCAGAAGTGAGATTGTTGGATAATATAGTACTTCTATTTTTAATTTTTTAAGGAACCTCCATATTGCTTTCCATAGCAGTTGCACCATTTTGCAATCCCACCAACAGTGCACAAGGGTTCCAATTTCTCCACATCCTTGTCATCACTTGTTATTTTCTGTTTTGTGATAGTAGCCATACCAATGAGTGTGAGGAAGCTCATAGATCTGTGCTTCATTAGGGTTGATGTCTAGAGTTTTATTTTGTTTCTTTGATTGGGCCATGTTTCCCTGTTTCTCTGTATACCTTGTAATGTTTTGCTGGGCTTTGGGCATTTGAAAAACAACCACTTCTCCCTATCTTTAAGTGCTAGCTTCTTGCAAGGGAAGACCTTCACCAAGCATCCCTGCAGGAGGTTCTAGGACCTCTCAAACCTTTTCTGATCTCTTGCTCCCCCCCGTGTCTACCTGCAGAACTACAGCCCTAATATGCTGTTCTCTATTCTCAGAAGCTTCCAAACTCTGGTGCTGGTCCCATCAGTGTTCTGAGTCAGGCAAGAGAGAAACTAGTCCCTCTGGCAGTCCCAGACAAGTCAGAATGTTGGACATATGGTCCATTTTTATTCTTTCTGGAGGGAGGAGCTCCAGTATGGAGGGTTTCCTCCTGGTTACTCTGTACTATGCAGAACAGGGAGAGTGACATGAACGAGTAAACAAAAATGCCACAAATTTTCCTACCCTTTCACTGGAATCCCTCTTGTTTTTATAAGGGCCTAGTTGCTGTAGCTTCTCAACTGGTATCTAGAGTTCTCACAGAGGTATTCTGGTCTGTGTGTTATTGTTAACGCAGTGTCTCTGTGGGGAAAGGAGGGCCTGTAGCTTCCTAGTCCACCATCCTGTACCCTTTGCCAATTTTTTTTTAAGTGTGAGTCCCCCTTCTGCCTCAGACCTTCAGTTCCCCTTTGCAGAGACAATCACTGTGGTAGTTTTTTTTTTAATATTTATTTATTTGGCTGCACCGGGTCTTAGTTGCAGCACGTAGGATCATTAGTTGTGGCATGTGGGATCTTTAGTTGTGGCATGCGAACTCTTAGTTGCAGCATGTGGGAACTAGTTCCCTGACCAGGGATCAAACCTGGGTCCCCTGCACTGGGAGTGTGGAGTCTTAGCCACTGGAACACCAGGGAAGTCCTCTTTTTCCCTTTGCCCTTTTTTTAAAATGTCTTTCTGGTGGGCAGGACTACATCTGGTGGTGTGTGTTTTGGAGTGTCCGCACCCCTGTGGCTGTGCTCTCCTCCGCAGCCCCGAAGCTTCCCCCCTCCGCCACCCACAGTCTCCACCCGCAAAGGGGCTTCCTAGTGTGTGGAAACTTTTCCTCCTTCACACCTCCCTCCCAGAAGTGCAGGTCCTGTCCCTATTCTTTTGTCTCTGTGTTTTCTTTTTTCTTTTGCCCTACCCAGGTACGTGGGGAGTTTCTTGCCTTTTGGGAGGTCTGATGTCTTCTGCCAGTGTTCAGTAGGTGTTCTGTAGGAGTTTTTCCACATGTAGATGTATTTCTGATGTATTTGTGGGAAGGAAGTTGATTTCCATGTCTTACTCTTCCACCATCTTGAAGCTCCCTCCTTTTGCCCATTTTTTAGTCAGGTTTTTTTAATCATTCAGTTGTAGGAGTTCATTATATCCTCTACATATTAACCCCTTATCAGATACATGATTTACAAATATTTCTCCCTTTCCATGGGGATTCCTTTTCAATCTGTTTTGTGTCCTTTCATGCACAGAAGTTTTAATTTTGATATAGTGCAATTTATACTTTTTAAAAATTTTGTTGCCTTCATTTTTGGTGTCAGATCCTAGAAATCATTGCTAAATCCATTCTTTTACTTTTAAACTATTTGTGTTTTTATATTTAAAGTGTGTTTCTTGTAGGAAACTTAAAGCTGGGCCTTGGTTTTAAATCTACTCTCTGAGAATCTCTGAGTTAATTGGAGTGCAACCTCAATGGTGTATTTGCCCCATTTATTTTTTTCTCCTTTTTTGCCTTATTTTTTATTAATTCCATGTTGTTTATGATTTCACTTTTTTACTTTTGTTGCTTTTATTAGCATTAGCTTTCTTTTGTTATTTTAAGGTTGCTTTAGAGTTTACAGTATACATTTTTAAGTTATCACAGTCCACCTTAATGTGATATTATACCATTTCACATATTATATGAGAACCTTACAATAGTACATTTCCATTTCCTCTCTCCTAGCCTTTATGTTATTTTTGTTATGCATTTTATTTTACATATATTATAAACCCTACACTAGATTGTTAATATTATTTTAACAGTCAATTAAATTTTAGATATTTAAATAACAAGAAAAAATCATATATATGTATATCTCCTTGTTGTAACCATTTCAGGTGTTCTTTATTCCTTTGTATAAATCTACATTTCCATCTATCATTTTCTTTCTGCCTGAAGAAATTCCTTTAACACTTCTTATAGTATGTGTCAGCTAATGATGCATTATTTCAGCTTTTGTATAGCTGAATAAGTATTTCACCTTCTTTCTTGATATTGTTAAAAACAAGACAACAGTTCACAAATGGAGTCACTTATGCTAAGCCCCATGTCACCAAACCGAGACTTAATTAGCTTCAGCTTTCCCAGAAATGGAATCTTAAACCAGTCAGTCAGGAATTACCTGATCAGCACTAGTGAGGTCATCTTCCTGATAGACCCTGCCTTCCCCTAAAGGAAAGTGACCTTGCCACAACCAATTTCCTTGTTCCTGCTCCCTTCTGCCTATAAAAGTCTTTCATTTTGTACAGCTCCTCAGATCTCCTTTCTATCTACTAGATGGGATGCTGCCCAATTCATGAATCATTGAATAAAGCCAATAAGACCTTTAAATTTTACTCAGTTGAATTTTGTTTTTTAACAATATTTTCACTTGGTATAAAATTCTAGGTTGGGGCTTCCCTGGTGGCACAGTGGTTGAGAATCTGCCTGCTAATGCAGGGGACACGGGTTCGAGCCCTGGTCTGGAAGGATCCCACATGCCACGGAGCAACTAGGCCCGTGAGCCACAACTACTGAGCCTGCGTGTCTGGAGCCTGTGCTCTGCAACAAGAGAGGCCACAATAGTGAGAGACCCGCACACCGCGATGAACAGTGGCCCCCGCTTGCCACAACTAGAGAAAGCCCTCACACAGAAACGAAGACCCAACACAGCAAAAATAAATTAATTAATAAACTCCTACCCCCAACATCTTCTTTAAAAAAAAAAATTCTAGGTTGATAATCATTTTTTAATTTCAAGACTTTAAAGGTTTTGCTCCTCTGTCATCTTACATTATTTCTGATATGAGATCTACTATCATCCTTTTATGTAACCTATGTCTTGTTCTGGTTGCTTTTAAGATTTTCTTGGGGAACTCCCTGGTGGTCCAGTGGTTAGGACTTGGCGCTTTCATTGCCATGGCCCGGGTTCAAACCCTGGTTGGGGAACTAAGATCTCACTTCCCACAAGCCACGCAGCGCAGCCAAAAATATACATATATTTTTTTCTCCTCATTGTGAGCAACTTAATCATATATACCTTTAATCATATATGTGAGGTAGAGCAGGTGGAAGTCTTGTGACATTCAGGTAGGGAGAGGAGACCTCATGATGCTCAGCAGAGGAAGGGAGGGTAGACCTTGGAGTCTCTAGTTAGCAAAATCTAAACATTTTATTTGGAAGGACGTGTTGATAACATACATTTCAAAAGAGTCACAATATTTGTCCAATAAAATGTTAAAGAACTAAAAACAAAACAGGGACTTTCTTGGTGGTCCAGTGGGTAAGACTCTGTGTTCCCAATGCAGGGGGCCTGGTTCGATCCCTGGTCGGGGAACTAGATCCCACACGCATGCTACAACTAAGAAAACATGCCACAACAAAGATCCTGTGTACCGCAACTAAGACCCAGCGCAGCCAAAATTAATTAATTAAAATAAAAACAAAACAAAAAATCATACATGCCTTGGTGTAGTGTTCTTCAATTTTTTGTGTGTGCTTGAGGTTCTTTGAGCTTCTTAGATCTGTGGGTTTATAGTTTTCATGAAATTTGGGGAAATTTTCAACTATTTTCTGTACTCCCTTCATTTGGGAACTCCAATTACACAAATACAGTTTTCTCACCGCTCAGTGATGCTTTGTTCATTTCTTTGGATGTTTTCCCTTCTGAGTGTGTCATTTTGGATAGTTTCCATTGCTATAGTTTCAAGTTTACTCATTTTTTTCTTGTGCAGTGTCTAATTTACTGTTAGTCCCATCCAGTATATTTTTATTTCAAATTGCATATTTCTCAACTCCAGATACTTGATTTCTGTCTTTTTATATTATACATGTCTTAACTTTTGAAGATATGGAGTTATAACTGTTTTAATAGTTATAATAACTGTTTTAATGCCTTTGTCTGCTAATTCCAACATCTGTGTTATTTGGGGGATGCTTTTGATTGGTTGATTTTTTTCATCTCATTATGAGTTATGTTTTCCTGCTTCTTTGCATGCCTAGAAATTTTTGATTGGATACACAACACTGAGAATTTTAACTTGTTGAGTGCTAGTTGTTTCTGTAATCCTACAAATATTATTGAACTTTTTTCCTCAGAAACACTTAAGTTACACGGAAACAGTTGAATCCTTTAGGATCTTGCTTTTATGATATTTTAGGTGGATTGAGAGCAGTGTTCAGTCTGAGTCTAAATATCCTCCACTACCTAGGCAAGAATCTTAGTATTCTATCCAATGTTCCATGTTTTACCAGTCTAGCTAAAGGGAACAGGCACTATTTCCACGTCTATTTGTGTTCCAATCCTTTTGTGTGATTAATTCCTTAGCTTTGGGTAGTTTCTTCACATGTGTGAGCACATCAGTACCTGAGGAAACCCTCTGCAGGTCTCTGGAGTTATATATATGTATATATGTATATATATTGATAGGTATCTATATCTATATATAGATATAGATCTTACTCTGTCTTCCAAATCATAGCTGCCTTAGTCTCCGCAGATTCTTCACTCCATCTCCTCAACTCATAGAGTTTTTCAGGTTCCACCTGGTTCCCTCTCCTTATGCTATGTCCTGGAAACTCCAGACAGCATGCTGAGCAAACATGGGGCTCACCTCATTTGTTTCCCATTTCTTAGGGATCACTGTCCTTCATTTCTTGATGTCCAGTGATTTGAAAACTATTATTTCATATCTGTTGTCCATTTGTAAAAGTGTAGTTTTCTTTTTCTGGTAAGAGTAAATCCAGTCCCTGCTATTACCACCTTGGCCAGTAGCGGAAATCTACCTCCTCTTCTGTTAAATTTTATTTCAAAGTATGCCAATCAGGCTTCAATCAAAGTAGCAGGACTACACTGTGTATGTGTGTGTGTGTGTGTGTGTGTGTGTGTGTGTACGTGTGCACACGTGCACACATGTGAGTGTGCATGTGAGTGTATGTGTGTAATTTTTAAGGGATTTGTCACAGAGATTTTACCTTACAGAATTGTGGGAACTAGTTAAGAAATCTCTGTAAGGCTGTTTTCTTCACATCTGATGCTGAAACTTGAAGTCCACAGTGCAGATAGTCAGGAAGGCAAGATGGACATAGATGTAAAGTGGGAGAGAACAAAAACAAACTGGAACCCACAAGCATGAGCTAGCGCTCCCAAGGACGAACTGAAACCTGCGTCAGTTTCTTGTTTACTCCGACCCTGATAGAATGGGCATCCAGTAGAGGCCAAGACACCGTCTCAAAACTAAACTTACACACCAGACCCAAGAGTCAGAGGAGTTAAAGGAGAATCCAGGGGAAGGTGGGGGCAGTTCCAAACCCAGTTGCTGCCTTGTGCCAATGAGGTGAGTCAGCAGAAAAACAGCAACGTGATCAAGCTACAAAATGGCTACTGCTTCACTTCTGTCCTCTGAGTCTCCCACAATAATCTCTCTTGTGTCCCACCCTAGCTGGAAACTTAAAGGGAAAGGAATTCTGGGAAATGTAGCTGAACCTAAAGAAATTAATGCATTATAAACCTACCATGAAGTATTTTATAATCTAAGTCATTTTGGTGAATGAAGTACTTACTCCATTTCTATTTATACCCATTTATTCCTACTATAAAGAAAATTTAACTTTTAAATATTTACTTTGTATCCAACAACCTTAATGATGCTATTAATTGTATTAGTATTTATTAGTGTCTCTTGGATTTTCTGGGTATATACTCACACCAGAAAAAGTTACGGTTCTTTTTTCAATATTTATTGTGTTAAATCATTTTATTCCTTTATTGCATTTATTAGAATATCTAAGAATATGTGGAATAATAATTATAATAGCATTCCTGTGTAATGCTTGGTTATCTGGGAAATGCTTTTAGTGTTTCATTCTTTAGAATGATATTTGTTGTTAGTTTTTAGTAAGGAGCCTTTAGGTAGGTGCTTTCTATTCCTCTTTTACCTTGCGTTTTTATTAGAGACAGTTACTGGATTTTATAAAAACATTTAAAGTATATTATTAATATGTCCTATGATGTTCTCTTTAATTCATTTTGTTATGAATTACAAGTATAGATTTATTTATATTGAACCACCTTTGTATTCCCTTTATATATCCAAAATGATAATAATGGATTATATCTTCAGTTCAGAATTATTTTGACTGCAAGTAACAGAAAGCTTAATTTAAAATAGCCTCAACCATAAAGACATTGAATTATTCAGCAACACTAGAAGTCTGGAGCAGGTGGTTACAAGGTCTTTTGAGAGGCTGAATAAACTCATCAAGGACCCAGCTATCTCACTTTTCCATACTGCCATCAGAAGTATGCTCTAATAGAGTCGAATCCCTTTTACAATGTTTGACCGCTGACAGCTTTTAAGCTTCACCCTCCCTCTTCCCTTTGTGCCTCACATCTTGGCAAGCTGATAAGAAAGCCTGGGTTCTCCTTCCTTTGGCACCAGCCATAGATTCAACCCCCCAGGCCCCATCCCATGCACAGGAACCTTCACTCCAGCCCACCCCCTGACCACCATAAAAACCCCAAGCCAGTCTTCTTTCCTTGCTCTCTCAAGTCATTTCAGATCAGTTTGGGATGCCTGCCCTGGTTGCCCCAGAAAGCCTCATTATGTAAGCAATAAACCTTTCATATCCTCTAGATATGTGTCAGTCTTGACATCAAAACCATATTTGGGGTGGGGGTCCATTCTGTTTCTGTAGGGCGTCCACAACTGGTACTGTGAGCAGAATGCTGAGACAGTGACCACCACCACCAGGGGTCTGTCTTCTCTTGCTTTGACTTGCTAACTGACTCTGATGCCTGCTGGCTAGCTTGCCCTTTGAGCTGTGCTGCTTTGTGCTGCATTTGCTGAGTCCTACTGAGCCTCTGTTATTGATTTAACTGGCTTACGTCAGAAGTTTCAGTAATTAATTGGCATTTAGGGATAGAAGTATAGGATCAGGGCCCTCCTTAAAGTGACCCTGGGTTGTGTCTTGGCCCAGACCTATCTGTGCGTCTTAGAATGAATCATCTGTCTTGATTCTAGCACAAGCTTTGACTAATGCTAGGCTCAGGGGAAAGAGATCATTTGGTTGTGTGTCTCAACAGCAGTACCTACTGATCTATAGAGCAGTCATGGGAAAGACTACACCCTGTGCAATATACAGGCCCATTGGGTGGTTGCTCATGTGAAGGAAGATCATTCACTATTTGAAAAGGAGTTACTACCTGAATTTTTTTTTAAGATTTTATTTATTTATTTATCTATTTATATTTGGCTGCGTTGGGTCTTCGTTGCTGCACGCGGGCTTTCTCTAGTTGCGGCTAGGGGGGCTACTCTTCGTTGCAGTGTGCAGGCTTCTCATTGCGGTGGCTTGTCTTGTTGCAGAGCACGGGCTCTAGGCACGCAGGCTTCAGTAGTTGTGGCACGCGGGCTCTAGAGCGCAGGCTCAGTAGTTGTGGCGCACGGGCTTAGTTGCTCCGCGGCATGTGGGATCCTCACGGGCCAGGGCTCGAACCCGTGTCCCCTGCATTGGCAGGTGGATTCTTAACCACTGCACCACCAGGGAAGTCCCACTTGAATATTTTAATTATTGAATCCAGATACCTAAAGGCAGAGGGCTCACTAGGACCCTGCAAGATGCTTTTTTTGCTGTTGCTGTTGCTCCTGCTGCTGCTGCTTATGCCACAACAAAGATCCTGATCCACAGGGTTATAGGGAAAATCACCCATTGTACCCTCATGGCACGACAAAGGGGTACATTCAAAGTCAACTTTGGGGATGTAATGTACAACATAGGGAATATAGTCAATAATATTGTAATAACTTTGTATGGTGACAGATGTTAACTAGACTTACCATGGTGATCATTTTGTAATGTATAAAAATATCAAATCACTATGTTGTATACCTGAAACTAACAAATATTGTAAGTCAATTATACTTCAATAAAAATTATTTTAAAGAATCAGTAATGTTTCAGGCCAAAAAAAATATAATCATCCTCATCAGTTTGAAAAGAAAAAAAGCTCAACTTAAGCCTGAGGTCTTTAAGCTGTATAAAGTAACCCTTGCTATGGGAGAGACCCTAACACTGATGATGCTTGTCTGAGGCTCTCTGGAGGAAGAAATGTATAAATACAAGCAGGGTAGAGAGAACTTCGCCAAAGTATATCCAGTAATCATGAAAAAAGGAAAGACAGAAAGCAAGCAAGGAAGGAAAGAAGGAAGGGAGGGAGGAATCTGGATACAGGGGAGGAAATAAAATAATGAAACAGAGGTCCACAATTTGAGCCAACTGGAAATCCAAAATTTACTAAAAGTATTTATAAAACAAAAAGATTGGGACTTCCCTGGTGGCACAATGGTTAAGAATCTGCCTGCCAAGGCAGGGGACACAGGTTCGAGCCCTGGTCTGGGAAGATCCCACATGCCATGGAGCAACTAAGCCCATGTGCCACAGCTACTGAGCCTGCGCTCTAGAGCCCATGAGCCACAACTACTGAGCCCGCGTGCCACGACTACTGAAGCCTGCGCGCCTAGAGCCTGTGCTCTGCAACAAGAGAAGCCATCGCAATGAGAAGCCTGCGCACCGCGAGTAAGAGTAGCCCCGCCCAAGGCAACTAGAGAAGCCCGTGTGCAGCAATGAAGACCCAACGCAGTCAAAAATAAATAAATAAATAAAAATTTTTACAAAAGTGTGCTGATTCGCTTTTGCACCTCTACAACATAGTTTCTGAATTAATTTTAACATCTGCTGAAATGCACAAATTGGCAAAACTTGATGGCCTTAATCAAGAGTTGGGCTCAGGGGCTTCCCTGGTGGCGCACTGGTTGAGAGTCTGCCTGCCGATGCAGGCG
>NW_020172464.1:1051041-1051344 GCF_003031525.2 Neophocaena asiaeorientalis asiaeorientalis | reverse complement strand
GGCAACTAGAGAAGCCCGTGTGCAGCAATGAAGACCCAACGCAGTCAAAAATAAATAAATAAATAAAAATTTTTACAAAAGTGTGCTGATTCGCTTTTGCACCTCTACAACATAGTTTCTGAATTAATTTTAACATCTGCTGAAATGCACAAATTGGCAAAACTTGATGGCCTTAATCAAGAGTTGGGCTCAGGGGCTTCCCTGGTGGCGCACTGGTTGAGAGTCTGCCTGCCGATGCAGGCGACACGGGTTCGTACCCCGGTCCGGGAAGATCCCACATGCCGTGGAGCGGCTGGGCGCGTG
>NW_020172464.1:1044761-1051029 GCF_003031525.2 Neophocaena asiaeorientalis asiaeorientalis | reverse complement strand
GGAGGGAGGGAGGCACAAGAGGGAAGAGATATGGGAACATATGTATATGTATAACTGATTCACTTTGTTATAAAGCAGAAACTAACACACCCTTGTAAAGCAATTATACCCCAATAAAGAAGTTAAAAAAAAAAGAGTTGGGCTCAAATTACAGTAATACCTGAGGATCCTTCTAAATTTGAACAACACAACCCCACTAATCTTAGGGGAATTACTGTAATATAAAGTAGAAGACAGTTATGCCTCACCTTAACTGTCAGAAAAATAGCCTTTCCTAAATTCTCCATGATGGTAGCACCCATTGCCCTAAAATATCCCATAGTGGGGGCATGGATGCACTGACCCAATGGGTAATAAGTTAAAACTAAATCTGTGGCAGACATTGAGAACATACTTGTGGTTGCCAAGGAAGGGGGGAGGGAAGGATTGGGAGTTTAGGATTAGTGGATGCAAACTGGCATATATAGAATGGATAAACAACAAGGTCCTACTACATAGCTCAGGAAACTATATTCAGTATCCTGTGATAAACCGTAATGGAAGAGAATATAAAAAATAATATATGTATATGTATAACTGAATCACTTTGCTGTACAGCAGAAATTAACGCAGCAGTGTAAATCAACTATCCTTCAAGTAAAAAAACCCTAAATCTGTGGCACTTACAAATTGGCTTTTAAAAATGGGACAACATGGACCTTCTCCCCTCCCCATCCCTGTTAAAACAGCTAATAAGGTCCAATGTAAATTTAAATAGGGGCTTCAAGAATTGAAACCCATTATACAGGACCTATTTAAAGAAGGAGTGATTGTTACCACTGCTCCTCCCTTTAAAAATCCAATTTGGCCTGAATTTTTTTAATTGAGGTAACATTTGTTTATAACATTGTATAAGGTTCATGTGTACAACATTATATTTCTACTTCTATATACCCTACAGTGTGCTTACCATCAAAAATTTAGTTTCCATCTATTACCACACAGTTGATCCCCTTTACCCATTTCGCCCTCCCCACTCTACCTTCGCCCCTTCCCCTCCAGTAACCACTACTCTGTTCTCTGTATCTACAAGTTTGTTTTTCTTTGGATTGTTCATTTAGTTTGCTTATTATATTGTACATATGAGTGAAATCATATGGAATTTGTCTTTCTCCTTCTGACTTATTTCACTCAGCATAGTACCCTCAAGGTCCATCCTTGTTGCAAATGGCAAGATTTCATCTTTCTTTAAATGAAATGTGGCCTGTTCTTAAAGTTGGAAAGAATTAATGGTGCCTCACAGTAGATTGTAGCAACCTCAATGCTGTGGTCCCATTCATTAAGGGGTCCATATTCAAAATTATTGAAATTACTGACTCCATCCAATTAGCAAATGGTAAATATTTTTCTGTAATAGATTTGACTAATACGTTCGGTTCAGTCCCTATTTCAAAAGCCTCTCACCCACAGTTTGCCTTCACTTCCTAAGGTACATAACACCTTTACCTGGCTATCTATGGAGCACCTCAACAGTCTTGCCATCACACACAATCTTTGCAAACATGATCTTAACTGCATCCAGCTTTCTCCAGGGGCACAGGTATGGCTTTATATTCACGACATCCTCCTCTGAGGATATTCACCAGGCACATTTATTCAGGACAATACAAATATTCACAAGGGAGCTCAGAAAAGGGGATGGGCCATTGCCTCACACATAGTACAAGACCCCACCACCTCTGTAAATTCCTGAAAATTATTTGGTAAACGGAGGGCCCCTCTGTACCTAACACTGTCAAGAAACAGTTATTAACCCTCTCAACTTCCACAATGTTAAAACAAGCCCAATACCTTTTAGGCCTTTTGGGTTCTGGAGGTTATATATTCCTCATTTACAAATTTTACTTTAGCCCATTAACGTAATTATTTGCAAATCAGCCCACCTTGAATGGAGCCCCTTCCAACAAAGGCTCTAGATTCTGTCAAAATTGCAATACAACAGCCAGTCTCATTAGTGCCCCTCAGCTAGACTCTTTGCACAATTGAAGCTTTAGCAACCTTCTTTCATGCCTCCTGGAGTCTCCGGACCACCCATACTGGCCACAAGTCACTTATGGCTTTCTGATGCAAAAACTGCCCTCCTCAGCCCTGTGCTGTTAGAGCTGCAATTGCTGACTACATCCTGGGCTTTCCTGGAAACAGAGGTCCCACAGGCCCTGAGCCCATGACCCTCCATACCCAGCTTCCCACTATGCATTGGGTCATGGGAACAGCACCAACAAGATTTCCAAGGCCACCAAGGCCTCCTTTGCTGCAGGACAGAACCAGACTGAGGCCCTCTTCCATATCTCATCTGCAGGAGGACTGGCTGCCCTGTCCTCATTTCCTTACCAGATGTCATGGCACTGGAGGAGGCAACCCCTCTACTAGACCCCTTAGCTACCTGGGGAGCCCCTGGAATCAACTGAGTAAACAGCAGTGGGAGCTTGTACACTTTTCACATGCTGTTGCCACCACCACATGTAACTGAAGTTCACTGGAGAGCTACTGCTTTTTATCCCTTAACCAGGACACCCCTGATAAAGGATAAGACCCAGGGGTCAACACAATTGGCCAAACTTCAGGCATGTATCTAGGCACTGTTTTCCCTGGCTAAAAATCAGCCCCATCTGCACCATTTTACAGACTCTTAAGACTGCTGCCAATGGTCTGGCTCTCTGATCCAGCCTATGGCAGCAACAATAATTTCTTGTCCAAGGTTTCCCCTTTTAGGGTAAAGAATTCTTGCCTCATAGATACCCTAAATATAAATCAAGGTCACACATTCTTGTACATATACTGAAACCACAATAGAAGACCTTACCAAGACACTCTTTTTCCCCTTTGGAATCCAGGCATTACTGACAGCAACTAAGATGCTCATTTCACTTCTCAGAATACACAATACAGGGCCCTTGAACAAGACATTCAATGGAACTTTCACCTTCCTTACAGGCTACAGGCTTCAGGCTTCAGAGTGCCATAATCGCTTATTTAAACAAGCTCAAATTCACTTAAATGAAGCATGGTACACTTTTGTCATCACTCAAACATCAGGGGTGAATTATCATGAAGAGTCTGACTCCACTTTTTGATGTTCGACTGCTGCTGACAGCCCTTAGGCCTCAACCCTCACTCTCACCTTGTGTCCCTCATCTGGGAAAGCTAGTAAGAAAGCCTCAGTGCTTCCTCCTTCGGTGCTGGCAAGAGTTCCAAGCCACAAGCCCCCACCCACACACTGGAACTGTCACCCCAGCCCCAGCCCTAACTACAGTTAAAATCCCCCAGCCAGTCTCCTTTCCTTGCTCTCTCAAGCCATTTTTGGACCAACTTGGGAGGCCTGGCTGTTCTCCTCAGAAAACTCCCTTATATAAGTAATAAAAATTTCCATACCCTCTTACTGCGTATGTGATGTCATCAGTCTTGACAACTGAACCAAATTTGGTTCACCCTACATGATGGTCACAACATATGTCTGTCATTCATGGTCTCAAGGTAACTGCTGCAACTCTAAACAATACATCCTTATACGGGCATCCCAAGGATGAAGGCTTGTGGTGAAATGTTTTCACTTCACTGGTCCTCTCTCTAATCACAAAGGAAAATCTTTCCCTGAAATCCCCAGCAAATTTCATGATACATCTCACTGACCAGCACAGGGTTACATGCCTACCCCTAAACCAATCATGAGACTCTGCCCAGGGCTTCACATACCACTGACTAAGCAATGTAGAGTTTCTGTTAGCAAGGAAGAAAGTAGGATGTGCTGTTATTAACAGCAACATCTGTCATATGAATGGTGATACTGTCCCTTTTCAGATATTTTATGTTGGATTTTTGCAGATGGATCAGTGTATTTATGCAATATTAATTAGTACACTATTTTTCTGATTGGCTATTAAATTTATCAGCTTCACAAAATGAACTGGGGAGCTGTCCATCTTTTTTATGGTGTGGAATATACCTCTTTAACTTACAATATGCATCTTTAACTTTATACCTTTAAGAGTTATTATAGAACTTCCCTGGTGGCGCAGTGGTTAAGAATCCGCCTGCCAATGAAGGGGACACGGGTTCGAGCCCTGGTCCAGGAAGATCCCACATGCTGTGGAGCAACTAAGCCCGTGCACCACAACTACTGAGCCTGCGCTCTAGGGCCCGAGAGCCACAACTACTGAAGCCCGCACACCTAGAGCCCATGCTCCGCAACAAGAGAAGCCACCACAATGAGAAGCCCGTGCACCACAACGAAGAGTAGCCCCTGCTCGCTGCAAGTAGAGAAAGCCTGTGCGCAGCAACAAAGACCCAACCAACACAGCCAAAAATAAATTAATTAATTAATTTAAAAAAAAGAGTTATTATACTCCTTCATATGTAATACAAGAATCTCACAACAAGGAATTGCTCTCACATATTAACCAAAAGTAACATATAAATGTTGGTACAATCTCTTTGCAGCTATATTTATAAATGAGACGGGTCAATAGCATTCTTTCTCATTGGATATTATAGAGGCTATACAAAATGATCTGGGAAGCTTTTCATATTTTTCTATGGCTGAAATGGCATGCATCATAATTATCTGGTTTTAAAGGTTAAATAGGTATTAGCACAGAATCATTTTTGTGCTTTTAATAACTGACTATACTATGTGTCTATCAATTAGAGTGCACTGAGACTCAGTCCTCTGTTTTCTACTCTCCCCTCCCCCTAGGGGATCTCATTCAAGTCCATGGTTGTTAAACACCATCAATTTCTCCCTTGTGCTCCAGACCTGTATATCCCAGAAGGCCTGCTTGATATCTCTACTCTGGTCACTAAAAGATATCACAAACCACATCTCTGAAACAGTACTCTTGCTTTTCCTTTCTTCCCCCAGTCTTCTTTGTCTCAGAAATGATACCACCATCTGCCCAATTGCTCAGGCCTAAAAACTAGGGGTTATCCTTGTCTCCTTTCTTTCTCTCAATCTTTACAAACCCCATCCAAACAATCTATAATACCTGTCAATTTTACTTTCAAAATGTATTCTCAATCTATCTCCCTGTGTCCATGTCCACTACCACCACTTTAGACTAAGCCAAATCATGATTCATTCATTCATTCTTTCTTTCTTTCTGGCCGCATTGGGTCTTCATTGCTGCACGTGGGCTTTCTCTAGTTGTGGCGAGCGGGGGCTACGGAGATAAAGAACATCTTTATCAAATACCAAATACATACACAGTGTGTGTGTGTGTGTGTTGTCCATTAAATTGTTGGTCTATTATTATATCCATCTAACATTTGATCCTAGATTTATAGCACATCTTAATAAATGCAGTACAAGTTATCACTCATTTATTTTTTTCTAAACTTTCTTGGTAGTTATCACCTGTTTATTCTCAGTTGAAGCTTTATAATTTAACTCTACTCCTTTGAGTCCCAGATGTACTTCCTTCAGTTGGATTCTGTGAGGCTTATCCAATCACTTCATAATTCATTCCTTTTTTAAAAATAAATTTATTTTATTTATTTATTTTTGGCTGCATTGGGTCTTCGTTGCTGCGCGCAGGCTTTCTCTAATTGTGGCGAGCGGGGGCTACTCTTCGTTGCGGTGCACAGGCTTCTCATTGCAGTGGCTTCTCTTGTGAGCATGGGCTGTAGGCGCGTGGCTTCAGTAGTTGTGGCACATGGGCTCAGTAGTTGTGGCTCTCGGGCTCTAGAGCGCAGGCTCAGTAGTTGTGGTGCACGGGCTTAGTTGCTCTGCAGCATGTGGGATCTTCCCGGACCAGGGCTCGAGCCCGTGTCCCCTGCATTGGCAGGCAGATTCTTAACCACTGCGTCACCAGGGAAGTCCCCATGGTCATTTCTTGCTTGGTCAACTGCAACAGCTTCCAAATTCTTACCCCTGTTTATACACTTGATGCCTTATAGTCTATTCTATGCAACATCTGGAGTAAAACTTTTCAGAACTGAGGACACTGCCCCTAGAAACACTACAGTGTTGCCCTCTCATACCTAGAATAAAATTCAGTCTTCTTAATAATTGCTTCTGAGGTCATGCAAGATGACGCTCTTGTCTATGTTTCCAACATCATGTCGTTCACTCCCTTCCTAACTTATCATGCTCTCGCCACACTGGAATCTTTTCTATTCCTTGAAGGTTTGAAGCTTTTCTACACCAAGCCTTTTGCCTCTGGAGTTCTGGGTCTCAGTTCAAATGTCACTTTCTCATAGAGACCTTCCCTAAATTCCTTATTTATAGGGGACA
>NW_020172464.1:1040175-1044736 GCF_003031525.2 Neophocaena asiaeorientalis asiaeorientalis | reverse complement strand
ATTAACTTCACAGCACATATCAATTTATAATTACCTTGCTTATTTATTTATTTTTTTTCATTTAATATTTCATCAATGGGATACTTTTCAATATTTTTTTCACTGCTTTTTGTCAAGTGACTCTACTCTGTGTTCAATAGCTACATATGAAAGGAATAAAAACGTATGTATCTGATGTTTACGAGAGATGTCTAAGTTGGAAATACTTAGACTTGTGATAGAGGTAGTATTTAAAATTATAGGAGTGGGGGACTTCCCTGGTGGCACAATGGTTAAGAATCCACCTGCCAGTGCAGGGGACATGGGTTCGATCCCTGGTCTGGGAAGATCCCACATGCCACGGAGCAATTAAGCCCGTGAGCCACAACTACTGAGCCCACGTGCCACAACCATGGAAGTCTGTGCGCCTAGAGCCTGCGGTCCACAACAAAAGAAGCCACCACAATGAGAAGCCCACACACTGCAATGAGGAGTAGCCCCCGCTGGCTGCAACTAGAGAAAGCCCGTGCACAGCATTGAAGACCCAACGTAGCCAAAAATAATAAAATAAAATAAAATTACGGGGGTGGGATCGGGCCAACTCACCCCTTCTCACGGGCACATCAAAATTACAATGACTTACAGGACACCTATCAATGAAAAAGACCAGAACCTACAAGAAAACATCTTCTACAACTAAAGATATAAATAAGAAACCACAAGATGGGTAGGAGGGGCAGAATCACAATATAATCAAGTCCCATACCCCCGGGTGGGTGACACACAAAAGGGAGAATAATTACAATTGCAGAGGTTCTCCCCAAGGAGCAAGAGGTCTGAGCCCCAAATTGGGCTCCCCAGCCCAGGGGTCCTGCACCAGGAAGATGAACCCCCAGAACATTTGGCTTTGAAGCCCAGTGGGGCTTACTTTCAGGAGAGCCAGAGGGCTGTGGGAAATAGAGACTCCACTCTTAAAAGGTGCACACAAAATCTCACATGCTCCAGGACCCAGGGCAGAAGCAGTAATTTGAAAGGAGCCTGGGTCAGACCTACCTGCTGATCTGAAGAATCTCCTGGAGAGGCAAGAGGCAACTACAGCTCACCCTGGGGACATAGACACTGGTGGCAGCCATTCCTGAGAGCTCTTTCTACCATGTTGACACTGGTGCTGGCAAGCACCATTTTGGAATCCTCCCTCTAGCTTATTAGCCTCAGGACCCAGTCCCGCCCATGCCCACCAGCCTGTAGGCCCAGTACTGGGACACCTCAGGCCAAGCAACTAACTGGGAGGGGACACAGCCCTACCAACTAGCAGACAGGTTGCCTTAAGATGCCCTAAGCCGACAACCACCCCTAGACAAGGCGCTGCCCACTAGAGGGCCCAGAAGCAGGCCCCACACACCAGTGCATGCAGCAGATCTGGAACCACCAGGTTCCTGTGGCCAGAGACCCTGGGACCAAGCTCCACCCAACAGTGGGCAGACACCAGCCTCAGAATCCCAGGCCCCGCCCACCAGCAAGCATGCTCTAGCCCAGGGAACAGCCTCACCCACCAGCAAGAGGACACCAGCCCCACTAAAACCAAAGCCCCACAACCTGTATACCCAAGTCACTCACCAGCAGGCCAGCTCCAGCCCTAGTACTAGCTGGGCCCTGGCCCTGCCCACTAGCAAACTTCCTCTAGCCTCAAGATAAGCCTCACCCTCCAGCAGGTGGACACTAGCCCCAGGAAAACCACAGCCCTGCAGCCTGCAGACCCAGACCAACCACCAGCAGGACAACACCAGCCCTGGGACCAGCTGGGCCCTGGTCCCACCCACAAGCAGGTCAATACAAGCTTCAGGGCACCCTGGGACCTGCTGCCAGCTCTGTCAGGAACCAGCTCTGGGACCTGAGGCCCTGCAGCCAGATGCCGGGACCTGGCTTTACCCACCAATGGGCTGGCACTAGCTCCAGGACCTTGCTTCATGCACTGGTGGGTGGGCACCAGCCCCAGGATCTCCTGGACCCCAACTCCACCCACCAGTGAGCCAGCACTAGCCCCAGGGGCCCCCAGGGTTCTGCAGCCAGCCACCTTGTGACCTAGCCCCACCAAGCAATGTCCAGCAGCCTCTACAAAAGGCAGGGTCTGGCGACCAACTGGATCAGGGGCCAGCCAAGCCTATTGGACCACCCACAGTAGCCACAACAGAAGGACCCAAGCAGCCCCACATAGGGGGCGCCCCTAGAACATATAGCTCTAGTGACCAGAGGGAAGTGTGCTGCTGGGATGCATAAGACATCTCCTATAAAAGGCCACTTCTCCAAGGTAAGGAAACATAACCAACGTAACAGGCACATAGAAATAAAAATGCAAGTTAGGCAAAATAAAGCAACAGAGGAACATGTCCCAAATGAAGGAACAAGATAAAACCCCAGAAGAAGAACTAAGTGAAGTGGAGACAGCCAATCTACCTGAGAAAGAGTTCAAGGTAATGATCATATAGATGATCAAAGAACTCAGAAGGATGGATGCACAGAGTGAGAAGTTAGAAGTTTTTAACAAAGAGTTAGAAAATATAAAGAACAACCAAACAGAGATGAAGAATACAATAACTGAAATGAAAAATACACTAGAAGGAATCAACAGTAGACTAAATGATACAGAGGAACAGATCAGCGAGCTGGAAGAGGGAGTAGTGGAAATCACTGAAGATGAACAGAAAAAAGAAAAAAAAAGAATCAAAGGAAATGAGGAGAGTTTAAGAGACCTCTGAGACAATGAGACAACATCTCTGTTTGCAGATGACATGATACTACACGTATAAAATCCTAAAGATGCCACCAAAAAATTACTAGAGCTAACCAATGAATTCAGTAAAGTTGCAGGATACAAAACTAATATACAGAAATCTGTTTCATCTCTATACACTAACAACAAACTATCAGAAAGAGAAATTAAGGAAACAATCCCATTTACAATTGCATCAAAAAGAATAAAATACCTAGGAATAAACCTACCTAAGGAGGTAAAAGACCTGTACTCAGAAAACTATAAGACACTGATGAAAAAAATTGAAGATGACACAAACAGATGGAAAGATACTATGTTCTTAGATTGGGAGAATTAATACTGTTAAAATAACCATACTACCCAAGACAATCTACAGATTCAATGTAATCCCTATCAAAATACCAAGGGCATTTTTCACAGAAAAAGAACAAAGAATTTCAAAATTTGTATGGAAACACAAAAGACCTCAAATAGCCAAAACAACCTTGAGAAAGAAGAACAGAACTGGAGGTATCATGCTCCCTGACTTCAGACTATACTACAAAGCTACAGTAATCAAAACAGCATGGTACTGGCACAAAAACAGATACCTAGATCAATGGAACAGAATAGAGAGCTCAGAAACAAACCCACAAACTTATGGCCAATTAATCTACAACAAAGGAGGCAAGAATATACAATAGAGAAAAGACAGTCTCTTCAGTAAGTGGTGCTGGGAAAACTAGACAGCTACATCTAAAACAATGAGATTAGAACATTTTCTCACACATATATAAAAATAAACTCAAAATGGATTAAAGACCTAAATGCAAGACCTAAAACCATAAAACTCCTAGAAGAAAACATAGGTGGAACACTCTTTGACATAAATCATAGCATTATTTTGGATCTGTCTCCTAATGCAAAAGAACAAAAAGCAAAATAAATAAATGGGACCTAATTAAACTTAAAAGCTTTTTCACAGCAAAGGAAACCATTAACAAAATGAAAAGACAACCTACTGAATGGGAGAAAATATTTGCAAATGATATGACTGATAAGGGGTTAATACCCAAAATATATAAATAGCTCATACAACTCAATATCAAAAAAACAAACAACTTGATTTAAAAATGGGCAGAAGACCTGAACAGACATTTTTCCAGAGGAGACATACAGATGGCAAACAGGCACATGAAAAGATGTTCAACAGCACTCATCATCAGAGAAATGCAAATCAGAACAACAATGAGATATCACCTCACACCTGTCAGAATGGCCATCATCAAAAAGGCCACAAATAACAAGTGTTGGTGAGGATGTGGAGCAAAAGGAACCCTTGTACACTGTTGGTGGGAATGTAAATTGGTGCAGCCACTGTGGTAAACAGTATAGAGGTTTCTCAACTAAAAATGGAACTGCCATATGATCCAGCAACTCCACTCATTGGTATATATCTGAAGAAAATGAAAACTCTAATTTGAAAAGATACATGCACCTCAATGTTCACAGCAGCATTATTTAAAATTATTTACAATAGCCAAGATACTGTAGCAATGTAAGTGTCCATCAACAGACAAATGGATAAAGAAAATCTGAGATGGACTTCCCTGGCGGTCCAGTGGTTAAGACTTTGCCTTCCAATGCAGGGGGTGCAGGTTCAACTCCTGGTCAGGGAGCTAAGATCCCACATGCCTCGGGGCCAAAAAACCAAAACATAAAACAGAAGCAATACTGTAACTAATTCAGTAAAGACTTTAAAAATGGTCCACATCAAACAAACAAACAAAATCTTAAAAAATAAAGAAGATCTGAGATACACATACACAC
>NW_020172464.1:1039199-1039883 GCF_003031525.2 Neophocaena asiaeorientalis asiaeorientalis | reverse complement strand
ACACACACACACACACACACACACACACACACACACACACACACAGGAATATGAGTCACTTATAAAAAAGAATGAAATTTTGTCATCTGCAACAACATAGGTGGACCTGGAGGGTATCACGCTTAGTGAAATAAGTCAGACAGAGAAAGGCAAATACTGCATATTATCACTTATATGTGGAATCTAAAAAATAAGACAAACTAGTGAATATAACAATAAAGAAACAGACTCACAGATATAGACCACAAACTAGTGTTTACCAATGGGGAGAGGGAAGGGGGAAAGGCAAGATACGAGTAGGGGATCAAGAGGTACAAACTACTATGTATAAAATAAGCTACAAGGATATATTGTACAGTACAGAGAACATAGCCAATATTTTATAACTATAAATGGAGTATAATCTGTAGAAATTTTGAATCACTATGTTGTATACCTGAAACTAATGTAGTTTTGTAAATTAACTCTCTCTCTACATATGTGTGTGTGTGTGTGTGTGTGTGTGTGTGTGTGTGTGTGTGTATAATATAACCAGACAGGATCTGGGGCTGTGATTGGGCACAGACTGTTAGAACTATGACTCCACACCACCACTATTATGACTTCTCTTAGCAGCAACTATCTAATCATTGCAATAAGAATTAACATATTCTAGGGCTTCCCTGGTGGTGCAGCGGTTGAGAG